>NC_056747.1:72961723-73031723 GCF_019279795.1 Protopterus annectens | reverse complement strand
CAGCCTGTGACATAGTCAAAGAGCTCCATGATGTCTCTCTTCATATAACCTAGGGAGGTATGTCTTTGGTCATTTACACCTACATGGACCCTGACTGAATCATACTGCTGCCTGTGGTGCAATGATTTGAATGCATGCATAACTTGGTGAATCCTGGCCATGGATAGGCAACTAACCATTATTTCTCATATTTATTTGTCCTTTGATAACCAGGAAAGTCTGACTGAACCAATGGCCACAACAGATTCATAAATGTTTAAATGGTAGTCGATGAGTCATTTATATACAAGCAACAGATTAAATATTTTACAAAGAGGTGGGGAGAAAGGCTCCACAAAAAACACACAAAAAACATTTTTCAGTAGCTGGTAAGTAATTATATGAAAGGGGAGAGAATCCCCACTGTAGATAAAAGTGTGTGTTGTACCTTTAAAAGCCATTCCAGTCTATGGGCACTCGCATATAAGTACTGAGCATTTGCGAGCAAGAATGCCATTTTGAGTGAGCAGCTGGAGTGAAAGCATGTATGTGTGTAGCAGTCAGTCAATTAGTTTGTTTAGGTTTTATGTTTCAATCATCCATCTTGATGTGTTTGTGTGTAATAAACAACTCAAACGAACACCCAAGCCTCATCACCTTATTTGAATACACAAGACGAGCGACATGGTCTCAGAATAGGATCTGAAGTCAAAAACATGAGGTGCACAGTCAGTAATGGAGGAATATACACAAGTGAATCATCCAAAGCTCAAATGACTCACAAACAGGACAGAAACATAATTCCAGGTACTAAAACTCATTTAAATGATTTTTTATACAACAAATATAAAACGTAGCATTCAAAACATTCTAAATGAATTTCTAATTAAGCAAAATGTGACATATTGATAAAAGTACTCAAAATGCTTACAAAATATTTAAAATAACTTCTGAATCGCATAAAATGTATTAAAAAGAGAAAATGAGCATATTTTTCACTATGTTCTTCTTTTTTGCATCCACTAAAGCTATTCGAAATATCCGTAGTGTGCAAAGTGTTGGCAAGTGTATGAAGTATTATAGTACCGTTATTTCACAGGATACAGTTATTTCAAAGAATTGTGCAGTTGAATATTTTTTCAAGTACCTGGTACATGTTTGAACATAATTGCAAGAGGCAGATTTATGCTACTCTTTGCTGGCATCTCAGAAGGAGTTTGCAAACCTAGTCCACTTGTGTTTGATAAAAATGTTGCAGAAAATTGGAGGGTGATTGAGCAAGAGTATGATATTTTCATACAGGCTGCTTTTGCTGACAAAGATGCACATACAAAAGCATTTTTTCTGCTTAATCTAGCTGGCTCAGAAGACATTGAAAAGGAGCGTTCATTTGTGAATGTACCTGCTGTATCTGCAGGAGAGGGAGAAAACTGTCATATTGTGGTACTGTCTGAAACACAGGAAGACCCTGAGTGCTTAAAACATAGATTTAGAGAAATGTACAACCCCCAAACAAATATTACAATAAAATAACACATATTTTGCACAAGAGATCAAAAGCCTGGTGAAACTTTTGCAGCATATGTAACTGACTTGAGAAATAAGGCAAAAATGTGCAGATTTATTGATCTGAGGGATGAGTTGATAAAAGACAGACTTGTGTGTGTGTGTGTGTGTGTGTGTGTGTGTGTGTGGTATTAAAGATTATGTAGTGAGAAAGATTTTGCTTTGAGATAGTGATTTAACTTTGAGTAAGGCCATACAGATTTGTAAGATATATGAGCTCACAGACAAGCACATGAATATGCTTACAATTGAGAAAAGAATGCTTGCAGTGCATTCCTGCTAATTTTGTTAGTATGTAGCACAAGGTTAAAAGATACAGACCTAAGGGTGTGGTTGCTTCAGCAAAACCCAGAGCAGCTACAGTGAAACCCAGGGCACACTCAGTAAAGCAGAGGAGTAACTCAGGAAAACCTGTGACAAGCCTCATAGTCAACTGTCGTAATTGTGGAGGTAGCCATGAGCCCAAGCGAGACAACTGCTTAGCTTTTGTTCAGCAGTGCCACATATATAAAAAGTGGAATCATTTCAAAAGGCTCTGTAAATCTAAAGGGACACATCTTTTTATTAATGGAGAGCATTCAAAGAGGCAAGTTGATCAATTACGAAGCTGCAACCCTAACTCAAAGCTGATACTGGTTCAAAGTGCAATGTTATGTCAGAAGATGTTATGTTATGTCAGAAGATGTGTTTGCTAGAATAAAAATTAGTGCGATATTGATAAAAGTACTCAAAATGCTTACAAAATGCTTACAATAACTTCTGAATAACATAAAGTGTATTAAAAAGAGAAAATGAGCATATTTTTTCACTATGTTCTTCTTTTTTGCATCAACTAAAGCTATTCAAAATATCTGAAGTGTGCAAAGTGTTGGCAAGTGTATGAAGTTTTACAGTGCAGTTATTTAGCAGGATACAGTTATTTCAAAGAATTGTGCAGTTGAATATTTTTCAAGTACCTGGTACATGTTTGAACATAATTGCAAGAGGCAGATTTATGCTACTCTTTGCTAGCATGGCAGAAGGAGTTTGCAAACCTAGTCCACTTGTGTTTGATAATAATGTTGCAGAGAACTGTAGAGTGTTTGAGCAAGAGTATGATATTTTCATACAGGCTGCTTTTTCTGACAAAGATGCACATACAAAGGCATTTATTCTGCTTAATCTAGCTAGCTCAGAAGCTATTGAAAAGGAGCGTTAATTTATGTATGCACCTGTTGTGTCTGCAGGAGAGGGAGAAGACTGTCATATTGTGGTACTGTCTAAACGCGGGAAGATCCTGAGTGCTTAAAACATAAATTTAGAGAAATGTACAACCCCCAAGCAAATATTACAATAAAATAACACATATTTTGCACAAGAGATCAAAAGTCTGGTGAAACTTTTGCAGCATATATAACTGACTTGAGAAATAAGGCAAAAACTTGCAGATTTATTGATCTAAGGGATGAGTTGATAAAAGACAGACGTGTGTGTGTGTGTGTGTGTGTGTGTGTGTGTGTGTGTGTGTGTGTGTGTGTGTGTGTGTGTGTGTGTGTGTGTGTGTGTGTGTGTGTGTGTGTGGTATTAAAGATTATGTAGTGAGAAAGATTTTGCTTTGAGATAGTGATTTAACTTTGAATAAGGCCATACAGATTTGTCAGATATATGAGCTCACAGAAAAGCACACAATTATGCTTACAGTTGAGAAAAAAATGCTTGCAGTGCATTCCTGCTAATGTTGTTAGTATGTAGCACAAGGTTAAAAGATACAGGCCTAAGGGTGTGGTTGCTTCAGCAAAACCCAGAGCAGCTACAATGAAACCCAGGGCACACTCAGTAAAGCAGAGGAGTAACTCAGCAAAACCTGTGACAAGCCTGATAGTCAACTGTCGTAATTGTGGAGGTAGCCATGTTCCCAAGCGAGACAACTGCTTAGCTTTTGTTTGGCAGTACCACATATATAAAAAGTGGAATCATTTCAAAAGGCTCTGTAAATCTAAAGGGACACATCATTTTATTAATGGAGAGCATTGAAAGAGGCGAGTTGATCAATTATGAAGCTGCAACCCTACTTTTTTATATTGATGGTGTGTTTGTGCTTGATGAAACAGTCAATGCAGTAGATTTGTGGGCAAAGAGTGAAGTATTTTGCACTGTTCTGATTAATGGGAGACCTGCAGAGCTCAAAGCTGATACTGGTTCAAAGTGCAATGTTATGTCAGCAGATGTGTTTGCTAGAGTAAAAAACGAGTGAGAAACTTGATCTGGCAAAGTGTGCGAAGCTTTTTGCTTATGGTAGTGAAGAAATTCAAACCAAAGGCTCAATAGTGCTTTCATGTTATTCTGCTGGGAACAGCTATGACTTGCAGTTTTACATAGTCAAGAGACATGTCCAGTCATTATTAGGCCTCAAGGACAGTTTGGAAATGGAACTGCTTTCATTTAATAAAAAAGTTTACCATATACGCACATGTAATAATGAAAATTCTGCACAAACAATTTTTTTCTGACTATGCTGATATTTTCAAAGATGAACTAGCAAACTCCCAGTTGGGTACTCCATGAAGTCAGACCATGAGGTAAACCTTGTCACTAGACCAGCACTGAAAGTTTCAGTAGTCTTGCAAGGCAGAGTCAAATCTAAGCTAGACAGAATGGTGTATTTAGTAGAAGAACCAACTGAATGGGTATCCTCCATGGTGGTAGCTCATAAGAAAAGCTCAGATGATATTAAAATATGTATTGATCCAAGAGATTTGAACAAAGCACTAAATCAACCTCATCATCCAATGCGTACAGTTGAAGAAGTTGCTGCCCTTATGCCAAATGCCACCATTTTTTCTGTCTTAGATACAAAAAGTTCGTTTTGGCAAATTTTGCTTGATCAAACATCTTCATTGCTAACTACTTTCAGTACACCATTTGGATGGTAAAGATTTTTGAGAATGCCATTTGAGATAAATTCTGCCAGTGAAGTCTGTCAACGTGAGATGGAGCAAATTTTTTCTGGCTATACACGTGCTATTATAGTAGATGATATTCTTCTAGGAGGCAACAGTGAAGTTGAACATGATAAAAACCTCAGGAAAATTCTGGAACATGCTCATGAAGTGAATCTTAAGCTGAATCCTCAGAAATGTAAATCCAGGCTGCAAGAAGTTACTTATGTGGGTCATTTGTTTACCACTTCAGGCTTATGACCAGGTCATTCCAAGCAAACTGCAATTCTTGAGATGCCAGCTCCAGATAAGGTTATAGCATTACAAAGTTTTCTTGGTATGGTCACCTATTTGGGCAAGTTCACTCTAGATCTGAAAGAACTTTCAGCACCATTAAGAGAGCTGCCATGTAAAGATGTGACCTGGTCCCGGTCAGCACAACTCCAAAGAGCATTCAATGTCCTGAAACAGAAAATTGCCAGTCTACCCACCTTAAGATATTATGATGTGCACAAACCAGTAACCCTTTCTTGTCATGCTTCAAAGTTTGGTCTTGGTGCAGTCATTCTTCAAGAGGGTAGACCAGTAGCCTATGCATCCAGAACTCTTACTCAAACTGAGCTGCAGTATTCTCAAATAGAAAAAGAGCTTTTGGCAATTGTGTTTGCATGTTCGGAGTTTTATGATTATATTTATCACAAAAAAAATGGCCAGAGTGCAAGCAAAACTCTTATTTAATGAAATACAGTGAAGAGCTTTTCATTTGTAAAATAAACTTCATCAGACTAAAACAGTGTTAAACCACAACTGAACTTCTTAAATAGCATTTTATAAGCCCGCCCAACACTAGAATGGAAATTATGTCATAACAAATTTTTTTTAAATATATGAGCACATAGATATAAACACACATGAAATACATTAACTAAAGTCCTTTGTTAATAAATAATCTAAAGACAGCCTAGATGATTATTATTAATTAAAATATTTCTTGTTGTAGAAAAAAAAATATATATAAATATATATATATAAGTAAATATACTTATTAAATCACTACCCTAACACAGGTCAGCAATAATTAAAACCAGTTTACAAATAATCTCACATAAATAATGCTTTTAGCTTGAGTATACTATTGATTGCACAGTAGTCATTCAAACCTGGTCTAAGCAGGTCCATGAGCAACTTGGGAGGGGGGGGGCATGGATGCTACATTTAGAAAGAGCAGAATTAATCTGGCAACTAAAATTACATTCTTATGTATGGCCGGGTTTGAATTGCAAGGTTTGTCAGTAATACTCCAAATCAAACACACCATTGCACTCCCCTAAAATACTCAACTGGCTTGAACTTCCCCAGCTTCTCCTTTATAACCAGCTTATAACAGCACATAAAATTCTCTACCACCATAAGAAAACCCCTGCATTACAAAACATAGTACTACCTTATTCCAGTACTAGAGTACTACGCTCCAACAACAAACCTCTTCTTCAGGTCACTAAACCGAATAATTTTGCAGGACCCTCCCTTTATTTAAATTTCATAGCCAAAATATGGAATACCCTGCCCGCTAACATTACAGCTACAATACCTCTTGCCCAATTTAGGAAGCAGTTAAAAAGCAATTAAAAACTTACCTCCAGACTAACTGTGAAAATGACATTGTTATACATGTAATTTGTGAATTTGTGGAGCTTTTCTCTGTGGGCCTCCGCTGAAAGAGGACTTGTGTCCAGTCGGACTTTCCCGGTAAACAAATGTAAAATAATAAATAAATAAATAAATGAATATAAGACTTTTAGCAGCAAAACTGTAATATAAACAGCTGTAAAAGCACTGAAGTAACAGTCTTTGAGCAGAATAAACAATACTCCCACTATTGCAATTCTACTGGAGTCTAAGGTACCATACTATGCAGCAATTTACCAGTAACACTGTTTATGGAAAATGTGCAGAAATAAATGACTAAATGAGGCTCATATCTGGCAGTAGTTCACAGCTCTGCTCCATTGGTGAATAAAACTAGAAGACTAAGGCCCCAAACAAGGTTCAAAATACAAACAGCTATATTTTACAAATAATTCTGCTTATGGAGATAGATGTGCAGTGTAATGTATAAACACAATCTTCCCAAAACTACAAATTAAGCTACAAGACTAAGGTCCCAGAAATAAATTAAAAAATGCAAACAGATAACTTGTTTGTCTAAAATTTGAAAAAAAATCAGAAAAGTACAAAAAGTATCACGATACAGGTATAATAAGTGCAACTTGAAATATTTAAGCAGAACTGAAGTAAAAGGTTTTTTTTTCCTTTTTTCAATGAAAAGCTTGTTTTTTATAGTTTAGGGCTTTCCACGCCTTTCCAAGTCTTGCATAAAAGACCTTAAATGTATCTCCTGAATGGAAATGTACACATTAGATCTATTGTTGAAGCCATACATACTTGACACTGGACACCCACTCATACTAATTCAATACTGTTGGATTTGAACCAGCTACCTATCTAGTTATACAATCTAAATTATACAGTATCAGCTCTAAGCACCACAGAAAAAATCTTAGATCATGCCTATGGTGGATGTTCCAGGACTGCAGTGGATAGTCCCCACATGTGTAGTGATATCAGTTCAGCCTGACCCCTCCATATGTGAGTGGAAATGTGCATATTAGCTCTGTTGTTGAATCCATATTTACTTGACACTAAAGACACCGTCACACTAATTTAACAGTGTTGGATTCGAATCACCTACCTATCTAGCTACACAATGAAATTCTGTATGCACTACTAAGCGTGCAAAGTCTGTTCATCTTTCCCCTCCCCATTTGGCATCTCCAGCAGCTAGGATACTAATCAAAGCATTTTATATACATCCACTTATCTAGAATATAGACAGAGTTTTATCCCTCTGTGCCATACAACTTACATATCTTTTCTCAGCATCTGCCAATGATCTGCTGGAATAGGATATCACCTGTTGTCTGTTACCTGTACTTGTTATAGACATGTCTGAGCTATCATCTGCTTATAGCATTACCTCATATTGTATGTAAAAGTGTAACATTCCTGTTTCTCTGAGCATAATCCTTGCTTTAAACCTTCTAGTATCTTTGATGTATTGCTACCCATCCAAATTGTATATCCTTTTAATTAGATTCCCCATTGTGCTGCAATGGCACCAAAGTCCTTGAGTCATAGTTTACCACACCTAACTGATATTTTAAATCTTTGTTGAGGATATGGCATGTATGCTTTCTTTATTATTGTCATGTGAAATTTCATTTGAAGATATGAACCTGCAGAAGTGAAGGACTCTTTTGTCAAGTTAATATTTTTCTTTGGTAGGGTTAGCTCATTTTCTTTCAGTCTACTGAGCACTGTTCTTAGTTCATCATATTGTTTTTGTGCTCTTTGCCAAATAATTACATTTCTTAAAGTTAAATTCCTTGCATGACCTCCCACATTACGTATTAGAATATCTCTTATGCAGAACTGACACCAAAAATCAGTGGTGGCTGGTGACTTCAAATCAAAGAGGGGCTGCAGGAGACAGCTGAATGGGTGGATTCAATGGGAAGGGGTGCTGCCAACTAGAAAGGGGAGGAGCTATGCTCAAAACCAAAAAAACTGTAACTTTAATTAAATATGTTGCCTTGGGTGCCAAACCGTCACTATGAGAGTCCAGTCAAGACAAAACGAAGTGTAGAAGAAAAAAATATTTCAATGCATAGGCTGTATGACAGCTTACTTAATATCTAGATGGAAACAAAAAGGTTGTGAGGCATGAAAAAATAAATTACTTTTTAATACATTACTGGAATGCCAATCAAAATCAAGTATAAGAAAAACAAGCAGCACTCAACTCGAACCACTTCTCCTTGGACTGCAGTTCTAATTATAATTTATATTCAGCTTTATTAAAGTACCAAGTAACATGCTGAAAGTAACAATCTCTGTGATACCCCCACTTGTAAAAATGTTTCTTATCCAAAAAAGACCTGCTGTCTGACAACTAACTAGCTCTCATTTACTGCTTTACAATGCACTTCATGCTGTCATTATTTCTGCAGTATAAGTGGAACATATCCAGTTTCCCATTAATTACATATTCATCATTCTAATTATACCTCTTTAATATACCCATCCTACAAATACGTCTCTTACAGCTCACCTTCTCATCACTGAAACAATACTATTTGTTATATTATCTATGTAAATGCAGTCCTATCTATACATTACTAATAAAAGCCCTCCCTCAGTAAATAGGCAATCATAACCATAACATTGCCACCAGACAACACAGGTAACATACCTTTCCTAATCCACTCCAGTCTTCCTCTTTACTACCTAATCTCCATCCATTTTAAACTTCAAACAAAGAACCTTGTTGCAGTTTTTGGCCAATGTTCATTTATTTTTTTCAGTACCATATTGCTGTGAGCTTTTAATTAAACCAAAAGGAGACAGACATCCATCACATTCATCCCATCAATGTATGTATATTCACTTACAGTTCTATTTTCTATCAGCACTCATCATCTCTCTGCTTCAAAAAATGCTGAGCTATCCAAACTTGTAACCACAAACTGGAACAGCTGCAGTAGTTGATCCCGTTTATTCACAATACAAAGGTACAAAAGATAAAAACGCTGCAAATAAAAACATACTTCATGTGTTAAGCGCTTTCTTCCCATAAAATATGGGACTTCTTCAGAACAAACTGAACTACAAACCCAGCCACTTAAATACATTTCCCTCCACCCTTAATTACATTCTATTATCCATCATTTAATTAATGTTTTAAAGGGATACCGACACTCATACATACTTCAAAAACTTAAAAAAAAACACAATGTAAATTAAAAAACAATGAGACATGAATATATGAATAAATCAAGCATAACAATGCTATAATATCTATATATTTTATGTTTTAATGTGTTGCTTGGTCTTTCTTTTATTAATCCCATTATATTCCTTATTTTTAACACACTGGAAATGCTTACATTTTCATTAATACCTGGATAATATGTAGCATCCAACTGCAACTGCCATTTTAACTCACATAAATCCAGGAATAAATCCAGCATTCTTCCTTGTGCATCTTTAACTAGTTGTTGTAAAACTAAAAATTAAAATTCATGACTAGGGAATTCCTTCTGATGCCTATTAAGTCCGTTAGTCATTTTACATTTTTTCATATCTGTTAAATGTTCATAGATCCTATCTCTTAAGTGTCTACTGGCTTTGTCTATATAAAATGCAGTACAGCCTTAGCACTTAGCCATATAGACCACATTGGTACTATTACAATTGAAGTGTCCCTTAAAAATATTCTTTTCCCATTTAAAAAAGGAAACATTTATCCTGTCTCCAAAATATAAGGACAGTATGGGTACATACCACATTTATAGTTGCCTAACATTCTGTTTCCATGTCCACTATTGTGAAGGCCTTCCAGTATGTTTTTTAAAGATCTATCCTTCCTATACACTACTACAGGTTCCTTCCCTACCCTATTGCCCACCAGTTGATCAAACTGCAATATTTTCTAGTTGTTCCTTATAATTTCAAGCATATACAATGAATCTAAATTATAAGTTGTGATGAAACTAACTCCTTCCCTCATCCTACTTTGTCTTTTCCACGTGGTTGTACCTCCATTTTCATTTCCTCCTAATAATGGTTGATACACACCCTCCTGTCGTTTTGTCACATTTTTACAAAAGTGTTTCAGGATAACCTCTCTTTACAAACATTCCCATAATGTATTCTATTTCCATCACAAAATCACTCTCTCTGGTGACCATTCTGGCTGCCCATACCATTTGTTCCTTAACAATGGTCTTTTTCTGATGGAATGGGTGCCAGCTTCCAAATTCCAAATAGGAATTCAAAAATGTAGGTTTCCTAGAGAACATAGAATACAATCTTGTTCCATCACTTATTCTCAGATCCACATCCAGATATGATATATTATTTGTACTGTAAGTGTGTGTAAACTTCAAAAAGTCCCCAGTCAAGTTTATATAATCTAAAATGTTTTCAACTGGACCTCTGTCCCTTTCCACAATAAAAATATATCATCCAAAAACCTGGTGTAATACTCAGTTCATTGCCAATATTCACTTACCATCACTATCTCTTGCTCCCAGTATGGTATAACATAATTTGCAAAAATTTTGGCTGGGTTTGTAGTTCAGTTTCTTCTGAAGAAGTCCCATATTTTATGGGAAGAAAGCGCTTAACACATGAAGTATTTTTCTTGAAGGTTTTATTTGCAAAGTTTTTATCTTTTGTGCCTTTGTATTGTGAATAAACAGGTTCAACTACTGCAGCATATCTCTGCTTCAACCATATAATAATTGCCATCATCCACCAGCAGCACTACTGGGGACCGAGGATATTTGTCCATTCTTTAAACAACCATTTTCAGTACATCACTACTATAAACATGTCACCCAGTTAATAGAGTACTATAAGCATTTTCAAACTGCAAACCCATTTTATCCTGGATGCCAAATTTCCTCATGTTTTTACTAACAACCAGGATTAACTGAGACCAATCAATAAGTTTAGAACCTTAAGATGCAATAATCTTTGCACTTCACTTGCTGTTTAAAAACTCCAAAGCAGAAATAAGCAACCTGCCAAATAGATAAAATGAAAACATTCACAAGTAGTCCTCACATTACTACATATTTAATCCTTCATATTTTCATTGCACTTTATATCAACCCTATCCACATCTACAACCCATTTCCTACATCAAAAGAGTGATGATCCTGCTTTCTTCATCTTCCACACTCATTTCTTGTACATTACATTTGTTCAGTGAAAGAGAATAATACTTTTACATTTTAGTCACATATCTTCCAACAACATGCACTTACATTTCTGAAAACTTCAGACACAAAGAATTATTAAGATTATTCAAATATGCATTTCTGCATCATTGCCTATATATTTTACCAAAACTAAATAAAATACATTATTACCAAGACCACTTGAATCTGAACCTAACACGTATCTATCTAATTCTGTAACAATATCCTAAGTTCTTCAAGCACCAACAAAAAGAAACAAAAAAAATTGTGGAATTTGGCAGAATGCACTGAGTTTAGTACCAAACTTCTGGGAAGCAATGTAATATACAAATAAGGTGCCACATGCAGGCAGTATATCAGCGTACTAAAACTGCTATGTGGCAAGGAGGTGCCACATGCAAGCAGTATATCAACATGCTAAAACTGCTATGTGGCAAGGAGGTGCCACATGCAAGCAGTATATCAGCATACTAAAACTGCTATGTGGCAAGGAAATCAACGGCAGTCAGTAACTTAACAATAACTATCTGGCAATAAATTAACATACAGCGAAACAATTAATAAAAACCTTTGTCATACATTGAAAGACAGCCATAGTATAATTTATTTAATATAAACACCAGTGTTCAATTTTATTATGCCAACATTGCTTATATGCCATTGCAATTGTGCTTTATATTTATAGAGCAGTAAATAAACAATAATAAAATTCCTTATATACCTTATAGATCTCATATATTCCTGCGGAGGCTGTCACAATTACCCCCCCCCAAAAATTAAACAAAAATTTATATATTAAAACATTGTTATTGGTGACGTGCATATGTCTTAACTGTACAAATTTTCAACTGTACAGATTTTCACAGAATGTCCAGAATTATTATTATTACCACTTCTCCTTGCACTGTAGTTCTAATTATAATTTATATTCAGCTTTATTAAAGTACCAAGTAACATGCTGAAAGTAGCAATCTCTGTGATACCCCCACTTATAAAAATGTTTCTTATCCAAAAAGACCTGCTGCCTGACAACAACTATCTACTCATTCCATGGGGAAAACATGATCAAAGTAAAAAAAACGAAAAGCAAACAAGAAACAAGCTCAAGATACATTGCTTAAAGGATTACTGCACAGGTTATGGACCACAAACGATAGACTGGCATTCTGTTTAGTTTACAGGTAAAGCCTGCAAAGATGACTGCAAGTCTCCAACAAATGTAATGAGCTTCTTAAAACAATGTAATTCTGTCCTTTATTACAAATATTGTCATACGAATTTCAATACCCAAGGCTTATACGTTATCACGTTATGTAAGTATTCTCTGCATGGCAACAACAGAAAGGCTTTCAATGTTGGCAATTCTTTAACAGTGTGCTTATTAAAGCTTACTTGCATCTTACAATCTCGGACAAGCTTACCTGATGGTCATTAAAGCATAGCTACTTAAACACAGAGCAACAGGCACTTTCTGAATAATAATAAGCATAAATCAACAGTATAACAATATGAAAGAAACCAGAACATTCTGCAAAATCAAGGACATATGAAAAGTCACAGTAGTACTTGTGTCTACCTTGGATAGGGGGATACTCTGTACATTTGCACTGCATAACTGCTCCTTGCCTTGCTTGGACACATCCAGAGTCACTACATGGGGGAGTGGGGTGCAACAAGTATATCACAATTTGAAATGTCTCTGGCTGACTGTGATGGCCCTGACACATTTGTCATACCTCTCAACACCAGAGCAAGAAATCTGGACAAAGCCATACATAGAAGTGGGACAAAAGCCCAAAACTAAGGACAATTTTTAAATATTGCTCTTATAAACTTGCAAAGATAATAGAATAGTAGGTCTTGCATTAGTATACATTTTCTGAAGGGTATGACATCTAAAACTCAAATGTCTGTCATTATTTTCTAACTTCAGTCTTTAATGATTTGCCACCAATTTGCTAAAAAAACACACTTTTTGAAAAATGGGACCAAAAATGTGATGCAAAAATATAAAATAGCCACACAAAACAGCTGGGAACCTGTCAAAGAAGGGAAACTTTTTTTAATATTAGTACTGCTAATTTGAGCAGCTGACAAAATAAAAGAATCTACATGCATTTCAGAAATAAAAGTAATCTATAAATAAAATAAAAGTAATGGGGCATGTGATTGGTCACCCTTAAAATACCTCCCACTAGAGGAAGCTGCAAATTACTTCAGTTCTAAATTCCTAGCCATTCTAGACCACCATGCACCAACCCGCTCTATCAGAATTAGGACTAAACCAGCCCTATGGCTTACTAAAAAAAACAGGCACAAAATCCTACTTAGAAATAAATCCTGGGCCAAATGGTGAAATACAAAAAAACCCTTAGATCAGCTGAAATTTAAACAGTTGAGAAATAACACAAAGAAAGCTATACTCTCAGATAAAATAAAGTTTTACTTAGAACTTCGGAAAACCCACCAAAATAAACCACAAAAGTTTTGGGCAACCATTAACAAACTTCTTCACCCAGGTCATTCCATTATACCAACCCCACAGGGCACTGATCATGAGAATCCCAAGCAAACTGCCGATACCTTCAATGCCTTTTTCACAGAAGACATTCAAACTCTTGCCAATCAGTTAACACCTGACAGCTTAACTTTGCTAACCTCAAGTACTAGCCCACTCCCTGATTTCACTTGCAACCAGTCCCAGCACCACACATTCTCACCCTTATCCAAAACCTTAAACCAACTACCCCATCAGCTGACCAACTACCTGCTGAATATCTGCAAATAGCAGCCAAATCCATAGCCTATCCCATTTCCATCCTGATTAACAGAACCATAATTGAAGGCAACATCCCAACTATCTGGAAAATATCTCACATTATCCCCCTATATAAAGGTGGTAACTCCAACGAATTGTCTAACTATCGCCCCATAGCCTTACTTTCTCCTCTGGCAAAAATAATGGAAAAATGCATCCATAGACAACTCCTCGACCACCTTATCCAAAATAATTTGCTTTCTAAATCTCAACACAGATTTAGGCCATTCCACAGTATTACCACTGCCATCTTATCCTTTTCTGACTGTATTAATAAAAACCGTAACAACAATATGCTTTCCTCTGCACTCTTTATTGACCTTTCAAAAGCATTTGATATGGTCAACCATCAGATACTTTTAAATATCCTTAAATCCCTTTCACTAGATGCACTGGCTATAAAATGGCTCCATTCTTAACTGGACAATAGACAGCAGGCTGTGCTATGGGATAATAATCTATCTACCCACCTCCCCATTACCCTTGGTGTCCCCCAAGGATCCATATTAGGACCTTTGTTGTTCTCAATTTTTATTAACGATCTTCACTCAGTAATTCCCCTAGCTACTTGTATTCAATATGCAGATGATTCCACACTCATATGCTCAGCCTCCTCACCATCTGTACTACAGTCCCTAACCCAAAAGGTATTTAATACAGTAGAACAATGGTCTACTCAGCGCTGCCTCCTATTGAACCCTAAAAATCAAAACTATTGATCTTTACTCCTACCTGGAAGTCCTCCATAGTAGATTTTACTGTCATATCTAACAATGGTACACTCATGTCTCCTGATCCAACTGCAAAACTCCTTGGAATAACAATTGATAACAATCTTAACTTTGACACTCATATCAACAACACAATAAAAACTGTAAACAGAAAACTGGGCTCCCTCTATAGGATCAAACCATTCCTTACTCCAGCAGCCAGAATAACTATTGCCCATACCCATCTAATGTCTACACTGCTCTATGCCTCACCAATATATACTAAGCTGTCTAAAAATAACCTCAGCAAACTTGAAAACTCCTACAACAACATTGCCAGATTTGCCACTGGCAATCTATTTAGAACCCACCAGTGTTATAATTTAAAGCAGCTAAGATGGCTTGAGTTACAAAATCAACTAAAATTTCACCAACTTACCATTGCCCACAAGACCCTTTACCAACCTACTAATACTCCAATACTTTCAACCTCATAAACCCCTATAAAAATCTTAACACCTTATGCTCTTCAAATAAACTACTTGTAACAAGATGTAAATCCAACAACCTGGCTGGAGACTCTCTATTCACCAATACTGTCGGGCACAACTGAAACCTACTCCCCAGTGAACTTGTATCACTATCCTCAATATCACTTTTCAAATCTAAACTGAAATTGTATATTAGAACACACTGGCTATGCCCCTGTATTAACCCAGACTAACTTCTCCTTTTATTACTAGCTACTGCTTATACTCTACCTCTCCCTACTATATCCAGTTTCCTGAATAACAAAGAGAATTCTATTCTTGTAAATGCTACCTTTGTTTGTAGTGATTTCTTACTTATTATTTGTTATATGTAGGTGAGTCGTTTATGATTAACTTGTGGAATTACCTGTTATTATTTGGTAAATTCTATTTACCTGTTAATTTCTTTGAATTGTGATCTTGGAGCTTATCTCCCTGGGCCTCTACTGAAAATGAACATGTATCCAGTTAGACTAGCCCGGTCAACAAATGTAAAATAAATAAAATAAATAAATAAATAACTCTATAACTCTGATTATTACAGTTATTTATTAATTGTAAACCATCCACGTTTTCTTCCAAAATTGCCATTCTGTGGAGAGATTATTAGGGGAAGAGCAACATTTTGAGCCAAAATCAGAGACAGTTGAAAGGTCTGGATATGCCTAATTTTAAAAAGCAATTTATTTGCACGTACCTCTCAATCTGACAGGAAATCTGGACAAGGCCAAATATATTGGGGGAACATATAAACAATACTAAAAATTGCTCTTGTATAAAGTGAGACAGTTGATAGAATAACAGTTCTTGCTTTAGCATGCATTTTTCTGAAGGTTATGAAGTCTGAAATGCAGCATCTTTCGTTATTTAGTGACTTAATTCCTAAATGATTTGCCAGAAAACCACAAATTCTATGAGGAACAAAGCAAAAATAAGAAGCAAAAATCTACTCATTCTGCAAAAATCTGGACAGTTGAGAGGTATAGTTCAGCTGGGGCTGTCTTTGGGTTTGCTGCCCTTCTCCCCTCACAAAATCATGGTCGAATGGAACCTCCCCACTGCAGCCATTCTAATGAACCATTACTTGGCTATTTCACCCCATTTACCATAAACACTAATGTGCATACTGCTTTACTTCTGCGATGATTTGGACTTCGTTTGAAAGTTTTATTTTGCATTTTACAGCACAAACACTAATAGATATCTGCTAAACAAAGCAATGCAGTCTAACAATACAAACAGACAGCATTAAAACTTCTCTGCCCTTGAAACTCACATTCATTGAAACAGCACTGAAACCCACATTCAAAGAAAATATATTTTGCCAATGGCAGATAAAAATTAACTTTGGGCTGTTTTCAAATCACAGGCCCCTTACACACGAAACATACACATGCTCTTTGATACACCTTCCTGATTGTATTAAATTATATTCCTTGTACAATACAGCACAGTTTTAGAGGGTGTTTTACATTTGTTTTGAACATTTTTCCAGTAAACAATGAAACAAAATGCATGTACCAGTAATGACAAAACTGCCCAATTCAGAACATTTCCATCATAAAAGTCTACTCAAACTTCTACAGTCCACCAGTATCAGTAAATATGCACAAACTCTGAAGAAGTAAAATCATCTAAATAATTCCACATTAAAGAGATCTGTAACTAATGAAGAAGTTGCTGCTAGCAAACAACTTTATATTTCATTGTTTCATCTACAAATAAAGTGCATGTTGCCCTTGAGGAATAAATTGCCTATGTTACACTAAAAAAATGATAAGCTACTAATATTGCAATAAGGAATGGATGGCAAACTGATAACAAGTTCATTGTTACTAGGTGTCTTCACCAAAAAGGACTGCAGCATCCACCCCTTTGCAATACAGTACAGTATTAGCAATGCATCTACCTACTGTGGGAGTAGAACCCACAGCCTTCTGCATCAAAAGCAAGTACACTACCTGTTGTGCTATCAACAATGCAAGCAGACTTAGCATAAGCAGCACTAAACTTTTGCTCCCCTGCAGCTCTCAGATCCTTGTAAAATCTACTCAATGCTCAGCTGTATCTCTGAACTTTGCAGCACAAGACATCTGGAAAAAGCCAAAATGTACTGGGGGGGACAAAAGCCCAAAAAACAGGGACACATCTTAAACATTGCTTGTATAATGCTGTAAAGTTGCTAGAATAAAATGCTGTGTTACCACCATAAATTTCACTGCCAAGACTTGAACGCAGGACCCTATGCAAAACAATCAGAGCAACATACCACTATGCCAAATCAGCTGTTTGGGAAAGAGAGGAAGACTGAAACTTAAATGGCTATCATTTAATGAATTCAGTTCTCACCATAGCTGTCAACCTCTTACCACAAAACACCTAGACAAAGCCAGTAATGGGGGAATACAGTCACCAAACATATTCAGTGAATTCAGTTCTTACCATAGCTCTCAACCTTAGCACAAAAAATCTGGGTGAAGCCAATAAAGGGGGAATACATTCCCAAAAATAGGGACAAATTTCAAATATCCATCTTATAAACTTAGAAATTTGCTAGAATAAAAGGTTTTGTGTTACCATGTACGTTTTGAAGAATATGAAGTCTGAAATTCAAATGTTTGTCATTTTTATTTAACATTTGTTAACCAGGAAAGTCTGACTTGGAACAAAAGCTAATTTTTAGCAAAGGCCCAGGGAGAAACACTCCAGACACATGTCTTTGTAAGATGGGAAGACACCAGAGCATCAAGAGGAGACCCACACAAACACAGGGAGGACATGCAAACTCCACATAGAAGGCACCCCAGCCAAGAATCAAACCAGCAAACCTGCAGCTGTTAGGCAACAGTGTGACCACTGCACTACTGACTGTGTAAAGACACCAAAATGCAGAAACCACAGATTTTATGAGGAACAGAACAGAACAAATATGAGGCAAAAATCTGACAATTATTTACAAATGGTGGTGGGTAGGGAATTCAGGCTCTTGCTACCTGGGCCCAAGGTACAGATTTCAAGCCTGCGGTATTCTCTACCCACCACCATATAGCAACTGGGGCATGTTACACACACCATTGTATTCCTGCAGTTCCATACCTGAGCCCAAAGTCTTGCAAGTCCTTTCCCTAACATCTGTAACATCCATTCAGTACAAAAGACCATGAGGCTCATCCTAGTTCTTCCCGCAAGAGCAGAGCAAGCTGTACCCAGCCTGCGGATGTTGTAGTCCAATCCCCTTCCAGTCTATGTAGTTGTAACTGCATAGACTTCTGGGATATTTGCTGCTGAATGCCGTCTTCCTAATCCAGATTGCTGGTGAGACAGTCTGGATTCTGTGCGCATGCTCCAGAATGGTTCACCTGCAGTCCAGAAATGCCGCAAGTGCGCATGTTCGATGTTCCACAACTTGTGTTTATTTTTTTCTTTTCTTTTCTTTTATTCTTTTCTTTTTTGTTTTACAGCTGAGGGGGGCTGCAGTCCTGCAGCCCAATAACATGAGGTGCCCCTGCCAAAAATGAATTGTTTGCACTGCTTGATCGTTACACATTTAGAATGTCATGCTTGCTGACCATCTTTTAAGATATTATCTGTTGTCAAGGTCACATCTTTGTATGGCTGTGTTTCCTAATCTCATATCAATATGCATGTACTTCTCTTGGTTTCTTTGGCATTTTGAGTGTTACTGTGAGTGATATCCAAGGAACAGACCTAGTCACATTTTCAGTTAAGTAATTGTTTTCTAATTTCTTTTGCTCTTCTTCCTTCCTTTCTTGTAGGACTGGGCTATAGGTGATACATTTGGGTCTACGTAACTTGACATATCAGTGCCCTCATACAACTCACCATAATCTATCAGTAAGTTGGAAAGTTGCTTACATTTTTCATTGCTTATGGAATTCAGAATCTTGTCACTCCTATAGACCCTGCTGTAGGACAATGATAGGATGTACTCCTTTTTCATATGATTTACTATGCTAAAATTGTTTTGCCACTCTGTGTTCATTTTCGTCTTCTTCAAAGTATCATTTCATGGGTGTAGGTACTTTTGATTTGTATGCATACAACCTGGTACTAGCTTTATGCATGTTTGGCTATGGACTTTGCTTTTTCTTAAGTTGTCAGTATGTTAACAAAAGGAATCATTCATGCCTCAAGGTGCATTATCTTTACAGCTACTTTTGGTCTTTTGCTGGTTTACTTTAATATATACACAACCATTTGTTTCTGTCACATTATGAGTCTGCCCTGACATAGTCTTAACATATAACCTACTATTTCTATATTTCTCCTTGTCTATCATATCTCTTATCACTGTATTATCTTTTTAGCTATGCATGACCTGTTATATATTCTTATAAAGTGGTTCACCTTTCCCTTCTCTACCACTGTCCTCTAGGTGGTAATTGTCCATCCAGTAGCTATAGACTGATATGTCATTTTCTCTTATTATCTGCATTCATGTATATTGCTTGTGTCTCGCTGCCTTTCATTTTCATATTCTTTGACACTTTCAGATTGTATTGTATTAATATATTTGACTTGTACTCTTCTGAATTCTTGACCTGCATCTCTGAAATATCTAGGAACCTTTTAAAATTAAAAACGTTCTCTGACAATGGCATTATCCTGATTCATTGTGAGCTGGTTATTTGAATTAACTGTGTTTTTATTTCTTTATCCGCAAAAAAAAAAAAAAAAACAGTTTTTTGCAGTGCCAGCATGCTTTGAGGAATAATTTTCTTCCTTTATAGCACTTTTGAAATTATAAATTTCAAGTGTTAGTTTTTATTTGGTTTAATGTGCTTGTCTAAATGTTCTTGTGCCTCAGCAAACATCCCATTCCCGTCTGACATGGTCACATGGAGTTGGTAAAACTTTTCTTCTATCAAGTGCGATAAGAAAAGGTTTTTGTTGTACATTAATTTATATCAGTAGCGTACTTGTTAAATCTAGTCACTTATTTCTTCCATTTCTTTCACTGTGCCCCTATGCATACCCAAGTCAGGTTTCTTTCATATGCCCAATGCTCACTTGCTCATATCACTGAATCTTGAGAACACTTGTTTGAGTGTTTAAATGTATGTCTTTGAGTCTTATACTATGTATTAATGGTTGTGGGTTTGCATTTACTTCAATTTGCGTAACTCCATGAATACAGCATCTTGGAAAAAGACTGACCAATTGTTTTGTATTTGTAAATGAGTATTTTTTTCTAGTTAGAGCAAACGGAGAGAGAATAAAAAAATAAAGTACTGGGATGGGGATGTAGGGGACAAATCCCCCTGCTGAAAATATTTTCTTTTGTTTTTACAGTTATCATCTCCATGAAACTAAGTTGCATTTGAGCACATTTTTAGTTGTTCCTTGGGCTTGAGTAAGCTAAATCTGTAGATTTTAGTTATGGGAACATAAAGTATGTGTAATAGTAGTACAACCATCACAACTGCAATCATATCCTGGCTATCTGCATATATATATATATATATATATATATATATATATATATATATATATATAGGTTCATAAGTTCATATGATGATACTAGGCTATTGGCCTGGAGGCCCTTGTAAGCCTAGCCAAGAATTTTGCCCTTGTTTCCACAAAGTCAGCATCTATTTCCCCTGTCCAGCAGGGACACAGTTGGGTTCCCAGGGGTGTATTTTCTGTTTCCCATCCAGTCGTCCAGTTTCCTCTTAGAGAGGGCTAGAGAGGTACTCTGCTTGACATGGAGATGGAGTCTATTCCACAGATGGGGGAGTTTTTGGGACACAAATCTCTCCTCCCAACAAGTTCTATTAATGTCACAGACCAGGTTGAGGCCTTGCATGCAGGTTGCATGAGTGGAGTTTGTCTTACGGATATGCAGCCACTCCATCAAGGCTGGGTCTGAGATGGCCTTGTATGCCAGACACAAGTCACCTCTGAGCAGTCTGTATGAGACTGAGTAGAGGGACAGGACTTTTAGCCTATCTGTATAGGATAGGTGCTTAAGACCCTGGATTTACCTGGTCAGAAACCTCTCTGGTCTCTCCAGCTGCTGCATGTGCTTGCCAAGGTACATGTTGAAGGGGGCATTGTACTCGATAAAAGGTATGATAATGGAGAAGTACAGGGATGTTATGACCTCCTTGTTCCTGGATGAAATACCCTTATTTATGAGGTGGGTCATGTAGAAAGCCTTCCATACAATGGAGGCAACGTGGTGGTCAAATGTTAGGTTGCGATCAACCTGGGTGCCCAAGCCCCTCACAACTGATTGCTTGCTTAAGACATTGTTATTAATGTGATAATTAGTGGGGATGCCATTTTCCCCAAAGGGAAAGGGTGCCTAATTGAGCTGAGAGCTTATACTTGAGTTCATGTAGGATACAGCCAGGGATGTTGTCGGGTCTCATAGATACTGTATTTTTTGCCTTTGAAAGGGTATTGAAGACCTGCTCCCTGGTGATGAGGGGAGGGGGACAGGAGCTGGGGATGTCCTGATTACTGATGGGGGGACAGGTGGGGTGAAGTTTTCACTGAAACTGTCTGCCAGCAGGTTGGCTATATCTATGGCATTTGTATATGTGGTGTTACTGACCACCAGTTCAGAGCAGATCTGGGTGTTACCTTTGAGATTGCAGACGTATGTGAAGAAGGCCTTGTGATTATCCTTAGTGGATGTGGCAAATTTGGACTCAAAGTTAGCCTTAGAGGATTTCACCAGTGACCTTATTTGCTTGGTCATACAAGGGAGGGATTGCTTCCAACTTGGCACCTGGTACTTCTTGGTCCTGGACAGCAATATTTTTCCTTTTATTATAGAGTCTGTTTACTGCTGCTGTCTACTAGACAGGTTTACTCTTCCTTGAGGAAGATGATTTGGTCCTGTCAGGTATTGCTCAGTCCGTACTACACTGAAGGTGTTTATTATATTCTTCATATCTAATGGCTGATGTCTGCCTTTATATTTATTATGTGAGTTCTTTAATATGATGACTATCCCTGCTTTGTATCATGTTCTTTTACCATACAAATTACTTAATGAGGCAATAATTGCTTGTAGTTTACTTGAATGCCTGTTGACTACTGCAGAAGGCATACTTTGGTATTAAAATCAGACACTAGACAACATGCATATACATATTATATTGTTTTAAGATATTTACAATTATTTCTCCTTATTGATTTTTTGGGAGGTGGCTATGTCTCAAAGCAACATTTCACTGCCTTGAACATTTAGATTATTGTTCTAGACATTGGACTCAGCAGCTTACAGTAATGAAGTACAGGGGCTCCAATGGGAAGGCTTTTTTTCTTAATATAAAATAACATATTTGAGGCAATGGCTATGTCACCAAAGAGCTGTAAAATCAACTACGGTACTAGAAAAAGCTAACCGGTCAATCTTAGAGCTCACCTTTTCAAACTGTGTTCTAACTTTTACATACAGGGTAATTTAAGGATAAACCACCAAAGACACATTGTTTATTAACAAAAAATATACATAATTCAGATATTCTTTACAAAACACTTCACTTAATGAATTCACCAGAGCAATCAGTAGCCCACAACCTTCATGACTGACTAGTTCTATCAATGTAATCAATTCTGTGGGAAAGAAAAGCTTCAAAAGTGAGCAACAAGAAGCCCTTCAAGTAGTAGGAGCATTTTGGCTAGATACTTGGATCTGGCTGAAGAAAGTGCCATGTAGCC
Organism: Protopterus annectens; assembly: GCF_019279795.1. Taxonomy (NCBI): domain Eukaryota; kingdom Metazoa; phylum Chordata; order Ceratodontiformes; family Protopteridae; genus Protopterus; species Protopterus annectens. Next base: position 73,008,680 of record NC_056747.1, on the reverse strand, counting down.
TTAGTCTCACCTCTGATCACTGTTTCTGGGCTTTGGGTTACAAATTCAGGTCTTCTAGGAAATGTATAGAGCCTGTCAGCTCTGAGATAAAAACTCTTTTGGCTTTTCCCGGTTAGGGGTCACCACAGTGGAACTCCGGTCTGCTAATGATTGGTAGTTGATTTTTCCATGCCGGGTTGCCAGCCCTGATGCACAACCTTCAATGAAGGTACGCCCATTCATGCATGTCTCCACACAGAAGACGCTCTAGCTGAGAATCGAACAGGACAACGTCTTACTGTGAGGCACCAACACTACCGCAGCACCACCACCACGATATCCTGTCAGCTCTGAGATATCATATATATATATATATATATATATATATATATATATATATATTTTTTTTTTTTTTACTTTATATTTGTCTTTTGTGACAGTGTATGAATTTGTAAGGAATTTAGTCACACATTTAGTTGTACCTTACATTATAGACTTTCTACAGCTAGTGTTTTTTATACTGTGAACAGCATTTTCAGAGAACCATATATCGAGCTTTTCATTTTTTGCCCCCACTGACTGCCCCTCTTGGCCAGTTGCCCATTCATCCCTTCATCAATGAGGGAGAGAGTTGGTTGAAAAGAGACTTCATTTAGGCAGTCATCATGAGTGGTTTGATTTTTTTCTGTTCAGTTCCTATGTCTCCATGCACGCTCAGTTCATCTATAGAAGATGTGGTATACAGTGGGTGCCTATGCTGGGTAATCCTATCCTTTTTCTTGTGGCATATACCAGCAAGCAAACCTGGCCATCAATTTCAAAGCTCAGCAGGATTTTTCTCCACCAGAGAAATTGTACCATACTCCCCTGGTGTGCACAACCCCTTTCCCCCAGAGAGAGTTGTGTGGGACATTGCTTCCCCTCTCTGCCTAGCACCTTCAGTGTTAGGGTTGCTAATCAAACACAGGTCAACTGGGTCACTGTCAGGGATCCATCCCTCTGTAGCTCAGAGCCAGTCATTTCAGAGAACCAAAGATTTTGATGTTGGTGGTTCAAAAAACTCTTTGACCCACCAAGTGTGCCCATTTTCTTTCTGTTGGATAAGCTATATATCTTACCTAAGCAACTTTATGAATTTTCCCACTACTCATATAAGCTGTGTTATGTCTGTCACATGTGTTCTTGAACTCCGTTGCTACATTTAACATTACTATGTCTTTAAGACATTGCTCCAGTCACCCACTGCTCTATATGGGAAATAATATGTCATTATCTTACCTGTTTTTTTACCTTCTATCCTCAGATTATGACATTTTGTTTTCATACATAAATCATAGACAAACACATTCAATGTCAAGTAAGGATTTTTAGGCTCATGTGGTTATTGGACAGCCTTCAGATCGTTCATAACCAGCGGGTATTTTCCCACCCTTCATAATAAATATTTTATGATTATGCAATTGTTTCTTGAATTCCACTACTGTTTTTGACTTTCAACCTCTTCAGAAATGTTATACATGTCAAAGCCTCATATTTTCTCATGCAATTTGTTGCTCAATCAAATATTTAAAAATAGTTCACATACTTTACGATAATTGGAATCCATGAGAACAGCAGACAAGACGACATTCTGATTAACAGTAATAATAATAATCAGGTAATGATACTGCTGAAAAGTCAGTGCCATACAGGTCATATTTAGACCTTGGGGACATTAATGGTAGTTGACCTAAACATTCTGCTTAGAAATGTGTGAAGGCATGTCTCTTAATGTCCTCCATTCACTTTCTTTTACTTTATTAATGCCATTAGAATGTTTACTGCACTAACAAAACACAATATGAAAAAGACTAAAGGAAGACTTGTAGGACAAATCATTCAAAGATTTATTGAAAGCTGAGACTTGTAAATGCCCACATTCATGCCTCACAAAATCTTAAAACAGGAAATCTGGCAAAGTCATAAATAATGGAGAGACAAAGGCCCACAAATAGGGAAATGCTTTAAATATTGCTCTTGCAAACTTAAAAAGTTGATAGATTAAAAGGGTTTGAATTAGTATGAATTTTCTGAAGGGTACGATGTCTGAAACTCATGTCGGTCATTATTTTCTGACTTCAATGTTCAATAATTTGCCAGTGATTTAACAGAAAACTACAAACAGTCCAAAAATATGAGTCAAAACTCAAGAGATTCTGTGAAAAACTGTACAGTTGAGAGGTGCGTCTATATTGTTCCCAGTCATTGCGTGAGTTGAAATCTCATATAACTCTGTATTCATTCTTACTATACCCCAGATGAATTACTGTATATATTTACATAATTCACTGTATACTCATTTGTATACCATTTATATATGCTGGTCATTGTTCTGCATGATAGCAACATTTATAAGAATGCAAATATATTCTTTCATAGGTTCATAGGCAAGTAATAGGCTACTGCCCTTGCGGGCCATTTTAAATCTAGTCATTTTCCCTTTTTATGCTCAAATTAAACTATCCCATTTGGTTAGAGACTGGTCTTACCCATCCAATGATCAATAATTATATGTTACCCCTAATGATAATAACAGTGATCATACCATAGATAATTTGAGGGGGTCCATGCATGGGATAAAGCATTAAGGATCTGCATCTATCCATTAGTAGTACAGGGGGCAATCCTGGAGTAAATTTTCTGTTTCCTATACACAGATCCAAATTGCACTTGAATATGGATAGGGATGAGCTTTGTTTAATGTGGATGGGGAGTCTTTTTGAGAGCAATGGTACCCTCTGTACATGTATCTGTCCCTCCAAACTATTCTGTTGATCTTGCAGAAGAGGTTTAGATCCTTAGCCTTAGTGTTTCTAATGTAATTTGACTTGCTGATGAGCAGTTCATCCATCAGTATTGGATTGGAGAATGCCTTGTATGGCACACAGGTCACATCTTAGCAGTCAATAGGATACTGAATAAGTTGACATAGCTTTGAGTCAGTCCATGCAGGACATGTTGTTTAGTCCTTGTATCCTTTTAGTAAGATATCACTGTGGGTGTTCTAGTCGTTGCATGTGTCTGGACAGATATATGCCCAAGGGGGCATTATATTAATTAAGGCATAAAAATAAAGTTGAGTACATTTTCTTATTTTCTTCCTAAAATCAACTCCCATTTTCACTCCAATTTTTATTATAATTTATAAATTTTTTGTTTTATCCAAACTCCTATGTTTGCTGATTTGCATGAATTGCGGATCCATTATGCTTTCTTGGATTCTATTTTTTCCTCTGTAGTAACTAACAGTAACTGGTCTGTTCTGTTGTGAAAACCTTGTGTAATTAGCACACTTGTTATTTATTTGACATTTTATTTATGGGTCTGACTGACAAGTGGATCCATTTCACTGGGAGGCCTGGGGAGAAGGAGAAAATATGAGTTAGAGACATAATTTATTTTTATAAAGTAATACAAAACAGTATTATAATCATCAGCATAGTAGAACAAGACAAGCACATACATTATAGTATATATAGAATAGAATATACAGGGAGAATCTTATTTACATATTTGTGTTTAGACACACATATAAATGGAATTAGCAGTTATTACATTTGAGACATGGAGTAGGGTGGAAAAGAGAAATGGGGTGTGACAGGAGGAGAGTTTAGAGTGGTTAGTGAAGGAGAAGAGTTAGAGAAAGATTAAAAGAAGAGAAAGAAAGGGAAGTAGGAAGATGAGGGAAGGAGGGGGAAAGGGGAAGAACCAGGGAAGAAGGAAAGTGGGACAGTAAGAATGTGTAGAGACATGTGTGGTTAGGTTTGAATAGGTGGTTAGAGAGGGAGTGGAGGAGAGAGTGTAGAGGTGAGAGAGAGACATAGCTAGGAAGGAGATGTATGTACAGGATATACATGTACTTAATTTTAAGGAGTTGTTTGCACTTGGCGAGGTTTGTGTGAAAGCTAAGATGTGTTGAGAGGGAAGATGTGTTGAGTAGATTGAGATCCAGTAGATAGAGATATGACAGTTAATGAGTAGTACAAATATATTAATGTAGTAGAAGAAAATAGTCCAAGAGACTATACTCAGCCAGTATATCCAAAGAATATATTATAATACCAACAATTGATGTTTCAGCGCCTGGCATAAGCCTTCCAGCCAGTATAAACAATTTTAATTTCTATTCCTTTAATAAGCCTCTAACTATTTAATATAACAAAAAAAATTTTATAATTACAATTAAATTAAAAAATCAAGCTCTTAATTTACAATAGGTGTAGAGTCAAATTTTAAAATTTTGCTGCTTCTTTCCATTTCTTTTTATTCTAGTTTATTCTACCTCCGCTTATGTACTTTTTTCCAATGTACTTTTCTGTTAAATTCCTCCACATCACTTCTATAAATGTTTAAATGATCCACCTAAAGGCTTTACAAATTCATTTTTAATATTTCTCTAGATTTTCATTTTACAAGCCTTCAAAGTTCTCCACCTTTGACCTTAACTAAAATCAATTTCCATGTAAAATGAATTGCATTCACATTTGAGTACATACACTAAATTACTATTCACATTAAAAAATTTTCCATCACATTAATCAAAAGAATTTTTAATACATTTAGTACAACTACTATTACCATTTGCATTTATATAAATAATCAGAAATACATTTTTAAAAACATACAGCAGAAAATAAAATAGTTAACTGGCAGCAGAAAAAAAAAATAACTTTCCCACGCCTATAAGACACCAATAATTTTGAGGTAACTATAAGACACCCATAAGTTTTGAGGTAATGTGTCCACTACCACATAAATAATTGTAACAATTTTGTGTAATTGTCCATATAATGTTCCAAAAAACATTCTATAAATGTGTTGATTATGTACACAAAAACTATTTTAGCCCTGTATGATACTTTGTTTATTTATCTGATTTTTAAATTCAAATTTTTTACTTGTTTATGAATCTGATTATTAAAATTCAAATTTTTTTTAGCTTGTTCTAAGTCTTTACACTTTAACCTTTTTCTTGTTCACTATTTAATCTTGAGATTCTCATAATTTAATAGGTTGTTTCTCATATTATATGGAGGATTGCAACTAGTACTATTTTATGGATGGTGCTGGATATTAATAATTTATGATGCACTAGGTCCCATTTATGAAATTGTACTACACCTTTTACATTAAAATGATAACTGCATCTTACTATTATTCCATCTGTAATATATGTTAATTATTACAGTCTAGGTGTAACTTTTGCATATCCCATCCACCTCCATTTATCTCAATATTATTATTGTAACGATAATATTCTAATAAATGACTTACAAATCAACTACCTTCACATAGAAAGATTAAATAATCTATGTAAATAATAAGATTTGTATTATTGAAAGCGAAAAAAATAATATCATATTGCCTTTTAATTTGTTGATAATAAATTTCATTAAATTGCAAAAATTATGAACTTAACACTAAGTATTAACAGCCTTTAATTTGTTGTATGAAAATCACCTAAAATTAAATTAATTTATTTTTTCTACAAAATGTGTAATAATAGTATGTAGATTTTTTAAGTTCTATCACAATCCAATGAAATAAGTCATTCCACTTTCAATTATTAATTTTCCAGAGTACAAAGGTGTTTTCATATAGGAAGACAATCCAGTTCCCTTTTTAATTCCAATTCATCACATTTTCTCCAGAAAGTCAAGAAAAAAAAGAAGGAATATAGGAAAACAGGAACACCCGGGACAAAGGTAATATCTTATGATTCAGCTGTTAAGTAGAAGTATTTCTGAGGCTTTTACTATGAGTAGATGAAGTTTAATCTCCCGAGGATTGAATTCCCAAACTCCATCTCCCAAAAAAAAAGGGAGGAAAAACACAAACCCCAATGCATCCCCCACTCCATTGAACATATATATTCCAACTCCACAATTGCACACGCTCAAAGAAGGGGGAAATTACCTCCCAAAGGGCATCACTGCTGCCACAACACACCAACAGTGATTTTGTACAGAGGAGCACCAATTCTCTGCAGGTTGAACTTTGGGCAAATGAAACTCAAGAATTCAATTTTCTTCCACCTGCAGGTTACCCTTTTTTGGGCAATTCTGTTTATGATGTTGGCCAATTCTGTTGTAGACAGTAATGTTTAGATTATGTATGCTTAATAAAGTATATACAAACAAAGCTACCATGTAAGTTAAAACTGATAAAGCTGTAAAATAAGATAGTATAAATGCACTGTTTTTAGTATTTTATCAAATAGCATCTAACCAGTGCATTGACTGATAATTTTTCTTGTAAGAGCCTTTTACTAAAGAGGAACACACACACACACACACACACACACACACACACACACACACACACACACACACACACACACACACACACACACACACACACACACATATATATATTTAATTTTAAAACTAATTATTAATGCATATGTACTGTAACAGGCTCTAAACTCCTGTCTTTATTATGTTAATGTTTAGTGCTGCAGTTTCATATGAAATTCTTGCTGCAGTGCTATAATAAACTACTCAAAATGTTCTCTGATAAGAAACACTCATCTTGGCTGTAATGGTCATCTGGGGAAGAAAACACCACAATGATGTAGACTTCTTGTGTGAAGCAAATTTACATGCAGTGGTTAACACCATTTGAAGGCCAAGAGAAAAAAAACAGGTCTGTATATACTTGTTTTTGAGTCATTTCTGTATTACACAGTATGCTATTATATACAAGCTAGACTTTGCTCAAAAATTAGTTTCTGCATCTAAGGTTGGAAATGTCAGTAGCCACTGTGTGACCGATTCTAACCTTGTGTATGTAGAGCAGGCTTGGTGTACCTGAGTTCAGTTTTAGAGCCTGATCTGTGCACATCATGTTAATTGAGGACAATTAATTAAGGGCAAAACTCGAGGTCTCCAAACCACCTGACAGTCATAAATAAAGGGATTTACAATATGTACTTAATAGAAGCACACATTGAATACATCAGTACAATGCTGCTTACATATACAAAATTATAATATGTAATTGGAAAAAGTCTGCTATGATCATCTGGTAGCCACATGCAGGTATTCAGAAGCAATGTGCTAGAATTGCATGTCTAGATAACTTTCCTAAGAAAACCCACTTTCTTTCTCACCCTGCCTCTTTCTTCCCCATCCCAATCCTCTGGCTGGACCTCTCAACAAGGTGCTAATCCATTTATGCCCCATGCCTTCATGTTACTTGTGCCCCACTTCCACAGGTGCTGTAATTACCCATGCAGTCATTCTCTGACTATTATGCTGTGCCATGGATTGCATTCAGCAGGGTGCAAGTTTGCACAGTAAATGTAGTAAAAATGAGAGGTGCTGAGTCAATTCTTTTCAAATTCCACTCAGTCGAATATTTTCCAAAAGTGGTTTTCTGTCTCCAGTTTTCTACCAAATGGCATTCAGAAAAAAATGCTTTTGGTATATTGACATTAATGTTAGGAACATGACCACTGACCCTGGCAGTCCAGCTTTGCACTGATCCAGCTGATCAAATCTTTCTTAAAACTCTTTCATCACTTTCTTTATACCTCATCAACTTCCTTTTTGCACATATTCTGCCCTTGGGGTTTATTCTGACTATTGTATTTAGGCTTTTTCACTTTGCTTCCTGGAAGGCATCCTTTTTCAACTCTCTAGAAGCTCCCACCTACACAGTTCCTATTTGCGTATGTGGTGTACATGTACTTGTGTGCATGCGTCTGTGTGTGTGTGTGTGTGTGTGTGTGTGTGTGTGTGTGTGTGTGTGTGTGTGTGTACATGTGTGTGTTAGCATCTGTCTCTCTGCATCTCTGTCTGCTTGTCAGAAAAAGGTAGCATAGTGATGAAAGGAGACAAATAGTCTAGCCATAGTACGCAACAAACCCAAGCAATCTATAGCCATCAATAATATATAATAAGCATACAAGCAGCAATTGTCAGTGCACCTAAACTAAGGCGATGTCAGAACTTTGTTCCAATGAGCACTTAAGTAGGAAGGACAGTAAATAAAGAACATGTACAGAAATGGTGAAGGGTATATATCCTGGCAGTGAATAACAGTTAGTTAAGAAGGAAAAGTATATAATCAGGCATGAAGGATACAACTATCTATTGATGAATTGGAAAAAAATCCATTCAGTGAAGAAGATAACTTAAAATAGACTGCAGCAACAAGAACATAAAAAGCTGTTTCATTCTGTGCCATATTCAACACACAACTGAGGCAAAGGAATAGTGTGGGCACATGGCAAAACTGAGGAAGAGAATGCCTACTGAACACAGCTTATCCTCACTCATATAGTGATTGTTAATGCCTAGTGAACACTGCTTATCCTCACTCATATAGTGATTGTTAATGCCTACTGAACACTGCTTATCCTCACTCATATAGTGATTGTTAATGCCTAGTGAACACTGCTTCTCCTCACTCATATAATGCTTGTTAATGCCTACTGAACACTGTTTATCCTCACTTATATAGTGATTGTTAATGCCTAGTGAACATTGCTTCTCCTCAATCATATAGTGATTGTTAATGCCTAGTGAACACTGCTTATCATCATTCACACCGTGACTGTTAGAACAGGATGCCAAGTAGAGGCCTATAGTGGTTCTGTGAGTCATGTGGCTCTGTGTGATGCAGCTTGATGCTCATGTGTAAGGCACAACTTCAGGATGGCAATTCATATCAAGTTAATACAGATCAGATAGCAAAGGCGGGGGTTCAGGGTATATGACACAGAATGACAAACAGCAAGAAAAAAGTAAATGGCATATAATGAGGCAAGAAATTGGTGAGAAAGCACAACAGAATATAGGAAGATGTAAAGGAAGAAGCCAGTAAAGGATGGAATGGGGAGAGACAGGGGGAAAAGATGAAGGGCTTCAGTGAACAAACAGAGGTTAGAAAGAGCAGGAAGCTTAGAAGTGTTTTACTTCATGTACAGGTTAATCAAAATGGAAGGCTATAGCAAAGCAGGATGAAAGGATTTGTTAGCAGCAAGGAATATGCAAAGAAGGACAGAGTTAAGACATCAAGCAGATAAGGAGTGTTAAAGTAAGCTTAGGAGAGAATAAATGATCATGAGAGAAATAACCAATATCAGGAGAAGAAGGTGAATTAAGGAATATATGGTGGGCATTTCTTTGTGCGGGTCCCAAGCCCGGATAAATGGGGAGGGTTGCATCAGGAAGGGCATCCAGCGTAAAACATGGCCACATTAGTCATGCGGACACCAGTAAATATTTACATACCGGATTGGTCGATACCCAGGTTAACAACGACCGCCACCAGTACTGTTAGCCAACAGGGTGCTGGCAGAAATTGGGCTACTGTTGGCCGAAAGAGGAGAGGAGGTGGAAGGCATGGCCAAAGGCAGGAAGAGAGGAGAAAGGCTAGGACTGTAGTAGTGAGGGTCAGAACTTTGAATGTTGGCAGTATGACTGGTATAGGGAGAGAGCTGGCTGATATGATGGACAGAAGGAAGGTTGGTATATTATGTGTGCAAGAGACCAGATGGAAGGGGAGTAAGGCTAGGTGTATCAGAGGTGGGGTCAAATTGTTTTATCATGGTGTGGATGGGAGGAGAAATGGTGTAGGGGTTATCCTAATGGAACTCTTCCACACTCAACATTACTCAGAACTGTTGATCACAAATATTTAAACTCATCCACCTTTGCCACCTCTACTCCCTGCATCCTCACCATTCCTCTATCCTCCCTCTCATTCGCACACATATATTCTGTCTTAGTCCTGCTGACCTTCATTCCTCTCCTCTCTAGAGCATATCTCCACCTCTCCAGGGTCTCCTCCACCTGTTCCCTACTGTCACTACAGATCACAATGTCATCTGCAAACATCATAGTCCATGGGTACTCCTGTCTGATCTCATCTGTCAACCTGTCCATCACCATTGCAAATAAGAAAGGGCTCAGAGCTGATCCTTGATGTAATCCTACCTCCACCTTAAACGCATCTGTCACTCCCACCGCAGACCTCACCGCTTTCACACTACCCTTGTACATATCCTGTACCACTCTTACATACTTCTCTGACACTCCCGACTTCCTCATACAATACCACAACTCCTCTCTAGGCACCCTGTCATATGCTTTCTCTAAGTCCACAAAGACACAATGCAACTCCTTCTGACCTTCTCTGTACATCTCCATCATCAGTCTTAGAGCAAACATCGCATCTGTAGTGCTCTTTCCTGACATGAAACCATACTGCTGATCACTAATCATCACCTCCCTAATTAACCTTGCTTCCACTACTCTTTACCATAACTTCCTGCTGTGACTGATCAATTTAATCCCTCTGTAGTTACTACAGTTCTGCACATCAACCTTATTCTTAAAAATCAGTACCAAAATACTTTTTCTCCATTCCTCAGGCATCCTCTCACTTTCCAAGATTTCATTAAATAATCTAGTTAAAAACTCCACTGCCATTTCACCTAAGCACCATCATGCTTCCACAGGTATGTCATCTGGACCAACAGCGTTTCCATTCTTCATCCTCTTCATAGCTATCCATACTTCCTCCTTGCTAATCCACTGTACTTCATGATTCACTATCCCCACATCATCCAACCTTCTCTCCCTCTCATTCTCTTTATTCATCAGCCCCTCAACGTACTCTTTCCATCTGCTCATCACACTCTTCTCACTTGTGAGTACATTTCCCTCATTATCCTTTATCACCCTTACCTGCTTCACATCTTTACTAGCTTGGTCCCTCTGTCTAGCCAATCAGTATAGGTCCTTTTCTCCCTCCTTAGTGTGCAACCTTTCATACAGCTCTCCATATACCTTATCCTTAGCCTTCACCACCTCTCTCTTTGCCATGCGCCTCATCTCCTTATACTCCTGTATACTTTCTTCATCTCTGACAATCCCACTACTTCTTCGCCAGCCTCTTTCTCTGTATACTCTCCTGTACTTCCTCATTCCACCACCAGGTCTCCTTGTCCTCCTTCCTCTTTCCAGATGTCACACCAAGCACCTTTCTAACCATCTCCCTTACTAGCTCTGCTGTAGTTACCCAGCTATTTGGTAACTCTTCACTGCCACCCAGTGCCTCTCTTAAGATCTCTTCTTCAATGTTAATCCTAAATCATTTGAGATGTGCTATTCCCTGGGCGCCAAGACTCCTGAAATCTTAGTTGTACTAGTTTTCCCATTACTTCATTTGGGGCACTAGCACTCCCCCCCCCCCACTGAGGTTTGACCTCTGGGCATCTGACATATATTTGTGCATCCATAATGCCTAATTCTTGGCACTTGTGCTTGAAGGACCAGTTATTCAGTCTGTAATCCTAACATTTATTGACTATTCCATACTTTCTTAAGTGTCTGCCTAACTTCTCACTGATATTTTGGACTGCCATAAAAAGAGTCAAAGCCTCTGTATCTGGGCTTTCAAAGTAAGAAAAATGAGCAGCTTGCTCACCAGCCATGCTGTCTTTCGGTAGTGAGGAAGAAGAAAGCATAGTAGTTTAGCAAGGATCAATTTTCTTCCCCCTGGAACTGATCCTGACTCTCAGGATAATGGCTTTCTCTCTTCATATTCTCTTCCCATGGTTGCTTTTGGGGGGGGAGGGACTTGATCTCTTTTCAAAAACAAAAGAATGTTACGAAACGATTGTCCAGATACTGTCATCCCTATACTAAAACTAAAGCTGTCTTTCACTCTGTGCTTTACTTTTGTAATGTACCTGGGTTATCTTCTTTGTGGAGTCTGCATGTCTTCCAACTGTTTAAGTGTTTTTTGTAATTGAAAACCAAAACGCAGTCCACGAACTATGCAGTCATCTAAACACCACAAAACAAACAAACAAAACAAACAAACAAACAAACAAACAAACAAACAAACAAACAAACAAACAAACAAAAATGACTGAAAACATACACCAGACTCCATTAATAAACAAACTGTTAAGAAACTGTTTTTTAAATGTGTGTTTTTAACTGGGGCTTTGCTTTTCACTTATGACTTCAAATGTGAAAAGGTGAGTCTGGCAGTTAGTGCAGGGGATAAGGATTATGAATTATTAATGAGCTGTTTCCTGTGATATAGGGTTTGATTCCTTTAGCCTTTATTTGCCTGCTTTGTGACCATGAGTGAGTTACTTAACCAGATGGTGCTTTGTTGAAATTGGGTTAGGCCTCTCAGTGGTCTCCTGGACTGCTTTCCAAGTAATTACCGATGAACTGCTGAAGCTTGTAGTGATGAAAGGAATGTGCAGTGCATGTATATGTTGGCATGTATGCCATAAAGGAATGGTGGTATTCCATCTATAGCCAGATCCTGCCTTATAGTTGTTCCTTGATATTATACTCTGTGCTTCTCCATGCTGCTTTTAAGGTAGCACATACAGGAATAGCTTTGAGAGGTCAAGAACGGCTGCATTCTCAGTCTATTCATGTTTGTGTGAAAGGAAGGTCACTTAGTGTTGAAGCAGACTATTGATCTGTTATTGGAGGACCATAATCCAGAAAAGATAGAAGATTTTGTGGACACAGACACTAAAACATAAGCAACTTTATAATATTTCAGTACTGTTTTACAATGTGGATCTGGTTGCTGCTCACTTGAACTACTGACTTACCCTCTTGAGAGAACATGGCAAAGCTATGCAGTTCAGTACGCTGGGGTTAAGGCCATATTTATATATTTCCTCCAAATTCTATATTTTTAAATCTTTTATTAAAACCAACAAGTGAAGGATCAAATGGAGTTTTGATTGTTCTTTTATGACTAAGAAGCCATTTGCTCAATCTTTCTACAAGCTCAACAGCAGAACAAACTTTAACTTCTTTTTTTTTTGCAGCTATCTTCATATTTAGCAGCAGGGAACACCAAGACGTCATGTCTGTCAGTATGGCAACTTGGATGACTTTGACTGTCAGCTGTTATCTTTTCTCCTAGCATGTTCTATCCATTTAGAGAGAAGGCAAAAAGAACTACTGTCAGACAATCATATCTCTTAATCATATTTGATGGATTTTGTGCTTGATGACAGAATAATGGCCTGGTTGCAGTTTCTTACCTTATTTCCTCCATTTCTGCAAATTTGGCTTAGGCTTCATAGCTTTCATAAGCTCCATAGGAGTTTCAAGGGCATTTAGTCCAAAGACCACATACACCTTGACAGTTCCCACCCTCAGGCCTTGCCTTCTTTCTCAAGGATGGAAAGGTTAGCTTGTTCCAGGGTAAACATAAGAGTACCCATACATCTGTTTGAATTTAGCTTGAAGGAAGATATTGAATCACATTATTTAACCTGCAGATAAGTTTATTCTAGAGAAGGGGGTACGGTGGAAGATTAATCTATCTCTCCATCACATATTGTTTATCTAGTAGAACTAGTACCAACCTATGAACCTATAAATAGTGTGGGAAGAAATAGCCAGGGAATTGTTATGGCTAGGCTTGTATAGGCCCTAGGGCCAATAGCCTAGCACCAACCTATGAGCCTATGAATTGCTGAATGAAGGTTTAGATCTTTGGTTCTAGTATTAGCTGAGCTGCTTGACATAATGAGATACAGGTGGTCAAGGACCACTGGATTTCTAAATGCATGGGAAGCAAGACAGAAATCCCCCCACATGAGTCTGTAAGACACAGAGTGCAAGGACAGAGGTTCCAGTCTCTCCTGGTAACCTGTATGACGATGCACTTTTCCCATTTCTGTTTGCATGGCTGTGGTCCCCATAGTAATATCACACATAGCAGCAAACCAGTTTATGGAGGGCAGCCTTCATTTATGACATCTAAATAATGTTTTTACAGAATGGGATCTTAAATCAATGACTAAAAAGCTGACATTCCCTTCCTCTGATTTTTTTTTTCAAAAGGTGATCTTAAATATTTTTCCTGGAACTGTTTTCTGAGTGGCAATTACCTCAGCAAGAAGAGCTTCTGAACTGCATACCTTGCTCTGTAAAGAACATCACAATCTTCCATTATTTTTTGACAATTATTCCTTTTTTAATTTAAAGTGGTTTCTAAATTTGTGCAGGCAGATGTAGGCTGCTTTTTGGAAGACTAAGCATATGTAAAATGTCAGTGTCGCACAGACTTTCTGAAAGTACATTTCTATGAATTTGCACAGGAATGAAGAGTATGTTTTCCTGTGGGAACCCAGCCTTGTTCACTTTGAAGATCCCCTGCCCTACTCTTTAATTATAATCAGCTCCAAGATTACTGCATTGCAGGGTAAACAATGTAGAAACTTTGGAACATGGGTATCCTTCACACTCATCTGCAGCAAACCAGGATTTAAATGTCTTGCCTTTTAGCAATAAGGGATGCAGTTACTTTAGAGTACTTATGAGTCTTACACTTAACTAACCTATCAAAAGCACTAACTCCACCCGCCCCTCCCCCAGCCCATGTAGTGTTTGCTAAACAGGACATCACAGTACAGAGAATCCTGCATATGCTATGGGTGTTTTCAGGCAACGTTGCTGTTAAACTAAGAGGACAAAACATGAGACAGTAAGAGTCATTATTTGTGTTTTCTCTAAAAGGAAGAACTAGGTAGCCCAGTTTCTAAGCCAACCCTTCAAAAATGGCTGCCTAAATGTATTTCCTTTTGTTATTACAAATATGTTAAACAGTAGAGCTATGTTGCTTGGGCCCAGTCTACTAATCTGTCGGGTTGTCCCAGACGGTCAAAGCAACCTGAGACTTCTACATCTGGTCTGTTTCAAAAGGGTGGAAACTGATATGAAGATCGTATTTTCTTAAAAAAATGACCTGCCTAATATATATGCGTTAAACAGGCCCTTGGAGATGAAGCCATTCATTTGTTAATCATTAAAAGCTTAACCTTTAAACTAGAAATACAGCAATTTTTTTTACTCTTTTGCAAGACATACGTCCGACTACCTACCTGTTGCTGGGTACTGAGTAAATTGCTCTGTAAATCCCTATTCTTAAGATGAACATATAACCATTGTGTATATACTTACCAAATTATTAGGATCAGTGCTGTATTTGTTTTGCAGAGGCAACATACTTGGTTATTTGGAATTTTATATTTTGACTTTGTTAGGAGCATTTGTAAATGTAATGTTTACCTTCATCTGCTTTTTATGCTCAAGAAAAGAACAGAGTCCATACATATTTATGATTCCTGCAGTGATATCTGAATGTTAACATTTAGGCTGAGTTTGTGTACTCACATAGCTGTACTGTCTTGTACCTGACTCATTGGGAAGCAATGACCCAGGTACATTATTAGCTTGAGAAGGTCCAGTTTAAAATATCTGAGTAGGAAATACACTGGGAGGTATTACTCAGAGCTGTGATGAATGACTACGGGCAGAAGAAAAAGAAGTGCCCAAGGCTATAACTTGGTGGTAGGGCATGTCTTTTGAGATATACACTGTAGAGATAAGGAGGTAATTCTCTTATTTGGTAGATAATGGATAAGGCCATAGATGGAATAACTTGTTCAGTTCTGGGCACCATACAAAATAATTTTAAGATATAAGTAATGTATTGAGTTAATTGAAGAGACCAAATACATTTTTGGGGGGAGAGGTGGTGACAGAAAGCTAAACTCCAAGGAAAGTCTAAGGCTGCATGTAAATCACAATCTAAAGAAGGAAAGAGTGGCTGCTATTACTTGAAGGGCTTGCTAATTTTTCCAGAATTGATTAAGATGAGAGGACATGGCAGGCTGCTTATTTGAAAAGACAGAACAGAGAATATGTTATTGATGACTGAGTGGCAAAGACGCAGAACAGACAAAAAACTTTCCAGAAGGTTTTTTTTTTCTTTATGAGTACAGGAAGTATGAAGGGGAGGTTAAGATGAAACTAAAAGTAGGAGATTTCAATATGAAGCTAGCAGAATAGTAGACTGGAGGTGTGATAAATATGAATATAGTATGCTGAGTGAGAGGAAAGAAGAGGTGTAGATCACCACACGTCTAAAGAAAAACTCATATGGAAGAAATCATTATATACCCCTGAGGCTGTGTAAGAGGGAAGAAATCATTATATACCCCTGAGGCTGTGTAAGAGGGAAGAAATCATTATATACCCTGAGGCTGTGTAAGAGGGAAGAAATCATTATATACCCCTGAGGCTGTGTAAGAGGAAGAAATCATTATATACCCCTGAGGCTGTGTAAGAGGGAAGAAATCATTATATACCCCTGAGGCTGTGTAAGAGGGAAGAAATCATTATATACCCCTGAGGCTGTGTAAGAGGGAAGAAATCATTATATACCCCTGAGGCTGTGTAAGAGGAAGAAATCATTATATACCCCTGAGGCTGTGTAAGAGGGAAGAAATCATTATATACCCCTGAGGCTGTGTAAGAGGGAAGAAATCATTATATACCCCTGAGGCTGTGTAAGAGGAAGAAATCATTATATACCCTGAGGCTGTGTAAGAGGAAGAAATCATTATATACCCCTGAGGCTGTTTAAGAGGAAGAAATCATTATATACCCCTGAGGCTGTGTAAGAGGGAAGAAATCATTATATACCCCTGAGGCTGTGTAAGAGGGAAGAAATCATTATATACCCCTGAGGCTGTGTAAGAGGGAAGAAATCATTATATACCCCTGAGGCTGTGTAAGAGGGAAGAAATCATTATATACCCCTGAGGCTGTGTAAGAGGGAAGAAATCATTATATACCCCTGAGGCTGTGTAAGAGGAGTCATAAGCCAGCAGGCTGAACTGTTCCTAATAATGGTAGTGATGACAAAGAGGGTACCAACAATATAGATCTGAGAGAGAGCGCTTTCAGATAATTTCCCAATAAACTTTAGTCTTTGACCAGAGATTAGAGACTGCTGGGCAGTGAACTGGAAGATGGAGGAAAGAAAACGGGGACAGATGACAGGGTGATGAAGCAGAGAGGGGGTAGCAGTCATCCTTTAAAATAACTGAATATATAAATCTGCTGTGGATAGACAGTGGTGGAAAGGAGTCAGTGCTGCAGGGGGAGATGGGACATTTTTGCAGCAGAAGAAAATACAGAAAGGAGTGGGCATAAAGAATAACTCAAACAGCTTCAAAGCCAAAGAGAGAGAGAACAGCCAAGGGGAAAGTGGAGTTCCAAGAAGAACAGGCAATACTTCAAAGTGACTTTCAGTTGACAGATGTAAAAGAAATAGGAAAAAAAAATCCTTAGAATGTGTACCAGTATATGCATGGAGAAAAAGCTGGCAAGTGCTTAGCATGGAAGAGAAGGAAAGAGACATACTACAGAAAAGCTTAAAAAAGTAGAGGAAGATAACTGTGAGTGATGCAAAAATTACAGACAAAATAAACTGCTTATATCAAGATATAGTAGGAAGTGAAAAGGGTCAGAAATAGAAATCATAAGCATGCAGGAATTAAAAAAATGTGAGGAGGCAGGAAGGAGTTGATAGACGTTTTACTAGGTGAGTCGCAAACTGTGATAATTAAGCTTAAAAGTCCATATTGGTTGACCACAGAGTTTAACAAGTTTTGTAATGGTTTATTGAAGGAAGAGTTTGTGTATCTATATAATAAATGTCAGACTCAAAACATGCTTCCTAAGATGATGAAGGAAGCTAGGGCAGTGATTTTACCAAAAGAAAAACAAGGATCTAATGAAACTAGGTTATATAAATGGGTGTATTACGTTACCTTAAAATATATAATGTCTAAATAAAATAGCTCATACATTTTACCACAAAGGGTGCACATGCATGTACTAATTACAAATTTTACATTTAGGAGGGTGTCACCTACTTTCACAACTTTTTATCTGTTGGATAGCCAATTTTCAATCTAGTGGACAATGCTGGAGTTTACATTACATTTCTCTAATTTTTACATAAATGAGGTCTGCTATGATACATTGCGTGGCTTTGCATTTAAGACTGGTGATGCTGAAGGTCATAGATTTACTTCAGTCTGTATAGGGCACCCTAATGTAGATGAGTCACAGTGGTTGTTCTCCAGGCATCAGGTACAAACCCAATGGACAAGCTAAGGTTTAACAGTTTAAGTGGAGAGTTAGATACTGCATACAGTATATGTGGCACTGATCAGAATGCAGCCTGGTATGTTGTCTGGTCCCACTGAAGTATTACTTTCAGTCTTTAACAGGGATTTTAATAATTGCTCCATGGTGATTTCTGAGGAAACTAAATTTTCAGGGATGCTGGGGCAAAAAATGTGGGTAGATGGGGTAAAATTAGTCCTTGGGATTGGAGTATGTGATATTATTATGACTGAGCTCAGTACATTGTTGGACATTATTCCTTAACTAATTGACATACCCAAAGAAAGATTAGCAGTTTTCTTTGGTATGTCTAACAACTTTAAATTAGTACTCTGATTTACATTTTCTAAAAGTGCTCTTAAGTTCCTTGCTGGCATGTTTCAGAGTGGACTTGAGTTAGGGGTAACTAGATATATAGTAGTTCAAGCAAGACTGAGTGATCTGCAGCTTTGCAGACCTTGCTGTTCTACATTGAAAGGGTCTATCCCACATTCAGACTTAAGAATTTTCTAACTTATGTCCATGGTAAATAACAATGAATTAAATTAATTCATCATAAGTCACATGTAACTATGCTTTGAGCTTCCTTGTTGAAGTTCTTAGTAAGCTGTTAGTGCATATTCCACATTTTACCCATTTGTTCCACATTTTGAGATGCGGTGTTCCACAATTGGGAGATGGAAGGTTGAGAGCTATGCTGTAGTGACTCGTCATTCATTCAATGCTGTCAAGTCATATGACCACCTTCAGCAACCCCATGAACAGTCAATACCATCTGGGTAGAAATGAGGTGGAATGATAATTTTTTGTATTAATTTCACTGGATCCAGTGTGTGTGTGCGTGTGTCTGCACGTGCGTGTGTGCGTGTGCGCGCGTGTGTGTGTGTGTGTGTGTGTGTGTGTGTGTGTGTGTGTGTGTGTGTGTGTGTGTGTGTACTCGTGTGTTGTGAGTGTGTTCTGCTACTCATATAATGTGGTAGTGAATGATGTAATACAAGTAGTTCAGGGGTGTGCTCTCATATCTTGGACCATATCTGACAAATCTACTGGTATCTTTCATAGCTTGTTAATCCATTTACATTTAGTATTTGCAGAATGTTACACCTTTAGCAAGCTACATGAATCTTTTGATTCTTGAGCATTTTCTGAAAAATCAAGTTAAAGGTGAAGCCAAATAAATGCAAATATCTTGTGAACAATGAATGTTTTAAAAGGTGCAAACAAAAATGTTGTTCGGCAATGCATTCAAAGTCTTTAAATCAACACTGTAATGTCTTATAACAAAAACAATTCAAAATTTTCTCTAAATTTTTAGAAACTTTTAATATCTTGAAAACTATACAACCTGAACATACAGTGTCAGTAGCACTTTTCTTCATCTAGACTTGAGCTTTCATGTGATATCAATACATTCTTTACTAAGTACTTTTTATTGGAATATTTACAAAAATATGAAATATTATGTATATTTGTACAATGAACAATACAAACTGCACGCAGTATCTCTCAATCTGTGCAACTTATGCGGGTATCAGTAACGATTTTCATTTACACTGAGGATTCATCTGATATCTTGCAATGTTTTAAGTCAATTAGCTTTGAAAATATTACAATACATATAAAAATGTTGATTATATTAAGAATTACTGGCAAGCACCTAGCAACATCCCCAGTACAGTGCATTGTAAGTGTAGAGTGGCAGTGTATTTTTGATCTCCCTGTATGACATTTCACACTATGCTTTCTGTGACATGTAGCACTCATTTATGGAAAGGTGGACAGAAGTATGAAAACATAACTAGCAGATGACTAACAGTGGCTAATATCTCCATTGCATTGCTCTCTAAATTATCAGTTTCAGTTCTTGTTTTTTTTTTTTTTTATGCCTTGCTTTTTCATTTGTTACTTGTGATTGATTGGTAAATACCTTACCTCAGGAAGTCAGGCACATAAAATGTCACAATGCCATAAAGATCGATAGACATTGAATGGAAATGTATAAAAAGGTGCTATATGTGTGTATGAGTTAAATGACTAAAATTGTTAAAACACTCATGTATTTTGAGGCAGCCTTTAGGAGTCCATGTGTTTGTCTTCTTTTTTTTTATGCATGGTATACAATATTTACTAAAAACAAGCAAAAATGTTCTGGAGATCATGTAGTAAGAAGGAAATAAAATTGTTAGAGAGGGTCCAGAGGGATGTCAACAAGGATGGTGAAGGGACTGGAAGAGAGTCCTTGTGAAGACAGATTAGGTAGGCTGTGAAGTAATCCCCAAAGGAAAGAAGGAGAAGGATGACCCAATCTGGGTCCACAGGACTACTCAGGAGATCATCATAGGATCATAGGAGGTTAGTAGGCTATCGACCCAGAGGTCATTTCAAGCCTAGCAGAGCTGTAAAGGAGGGATGAGGATAGGAGGACAGTCACTGTGTGTTAGGTATAGCATGAAGGCAGACCAAGCAGACAGCCATCTTCTGGTGCCATTATATAGGTATGTATGTATCTATGCATATAAATATTTGTGTATGTGTGTGTGTGTGTGTGTGTGTGTGTGTGTGTGTGTGTGTGTGTGTGCACGCACATGCAAGAATGTGCATATATCAGTCTGTATCTGCATATGTGCATGTGTGTGTGTGTGTGTGTGTGTGTGTGTGTGTTGCTATGAACCTGCATGCGTGTTTGTGTGACATGAGCACTATATGCATGAATGTGTTTGTATGTATGTATATGTGCCTGTGGTTGTGCGTGCACATGTAAGAGTGCATGTGGGTATGTATGTGTGTGACTGCACATGTGAGCGTGCATATGTACATTTGATATGTGTTTGTGTCTGTGGGCATCCACACACAAGAGTAAAAATATGTGTGTGCATATGTGAGTGTGTGTGTGTGTGTGTGTGTGTGTGTGTGTGTGTGTGTGTGTGTGTGTGTGTGTGTGTATGTGTGTTTGTGTGTGTCTTGCTGTGAAACTGCATGTGCTTTTTTGTGACATGAAAACTCTGTGCATAACTGTATTTGTGTGCATGTGTGTATATTTGCCTGTGTGTATATGCATGCATGTGCACACAAGAATATGCATATGTGTCTATGTGTATGTGCGTGTGTGTGTGTGTGTGTGTGTGTGTGTGTGTGTGTGTGTGTGTGTGTGTGTGTGTATGCATGTACACATCATGATGTGTTTTAATTATTATTACTACCAGAGATGAATGTCTGAACAAGAAAGGGTATCTGCACTGCTGTAATGATGCTCACCACTGGACTGAGCAGTGTTTAGTAGCACTAGCTCCATGGCAGAGAGTAATAGTAACAATGAGTGCTAAAGTATATGTTGTAGACTGTTTGTACTCTTTCTAGTGGTGACCTCACTGTCTCATTATATAAGACACCTTGGATCTAGCTGATATGATTGAAAGTACAAAATGTCGAGCTGATAGGCACCGAGTCAAAAATATAACATACATCTAAATAAGATGAGCCAAACCAAAACATGTTTTCACAGAGGGCAAAACCTCTTACACCCCTTCCTAGCACACCCCATGCTAATTATATATACCACCCCTGAGATCACTATGCAATGGGGAAGTGCCTATAGTCCTGATCCCAAATGTTCTGCAATCTCACATAATATATTTTCCTTTCACGTCTTTGCTTTGGTGCTGTGGAATTTGAAATTTGTAGGTCAGTGCTTAGCTGCTTAGTCATGTGGGCAGTCAGTTTCTACAAACTTAGAAAATAATATTTGATTGCAAAATAAATATTATAATTCTCAAAACTCACTAATGTATTGTCATTACATTATTATTTTTTGGGAGTATGCTTTGCCTCCTCTTGTATCCTCCTGACATGAGGCTGCAGTTCTCCTCACATATACTAAATATGAACTTGCTGAACCTCAAAATATGGCAGCTATGCTGAAGTACAGCAAACTCAGACGTAGTACATAGTCCCCGAAGTTATGCTTTCAGTTTTACTCTTAGAAAGTTAACAACTGTTGTTCTCAGACCTTCAACGAAAATCCTTTGTATCATATTTTACTGGTTACTTGGAAATCAAAGATAAAGTAACTGATTAATAATTCACATATACTCATATAAATCATGATGCCAATTTTTCATTGATGTGATATATTTAATATGAATGCGATAGTATCCTAAGAATGAAAGATGCAGTCATTTGTATTACAGTGAATCAAGGAATGGAAGGGCTGGTAGTCAAAGATGAATTTTAAAAAGTACAAATTATTATGAAAAGGACATTTACTGAGAAACAGGTTATGCATGAAGAACTGGGAACACATTAGTGATATAATGGACTCCCTACTGAAATGTCAGCACTCAAAATGCCAAATGCAGAAAAGCCAAAAAAAAAAAAAAAAAGACGCAGGTGAAGAGTTAATCTTGAAAATCACTGTTCTCCTTAAAATTCTTTTTGCAGGGGGGCAAGCCCCCCCACCCCATAAACTTGTATATAGCAACTTCAATTTTGTCATACCGTGGAGAAAAGAAAATATTTTGAGAAATTACATTTCAGTCTTGGTATATGCAAATCTGATTTTCGGCTATTCACTCTCCATATTTAGGACTCACCCTAGTGGGTCCCGACATTTCAGATGGTTACCACTATGGATGACTTGCAATGAAGAGTCAAATTGATCTTACCAGTACAATTCTAAAACAAATAGTTATACTTATTAACTGAATAGCCCACTATACTTGTAGAATAGTGTGTGTGTGTGTGTGTTGCATCTTTAAGGAGGATTTCAAGGTCGGCAGGTGCATATAAATGACAAGCACTGCTGGGTTCAGTGCCATTTTGAGAGTACAGCCAGGGTGAGCATGTATGAGTGTGATAGCTAGTTTGTTTATAAGTTTATCTAAGTTAAAGTTATTAAGCCTCACTCCTGATGTATTTGTACATTGTAAAGCTGCTTGAACAGAACACATGAATGCTTGTCTGTTTTGCCCTGACCAAACGAGCGACATGGTGTCAGAACTGAGATTCCAGAGACTTCTTTTCAGAGCCATGAGGTGCAGCGTCAACAATGAAGATAAACTAAGAGAAATGAGTACAAAATGGGCCAGAAATGAACAAAAGGTAAAGAAAACTTACACAAATGATTTATTTTATAAAAAAGGTAAAACAGCACATTACAAGGACACAAACCTCATTATTAAGCAAGTGAGAGGCAAAAAAAATGTATTAATTAAACAAAATGTTTAAAATTAAGATATTTGGTAAAATGATTATCAGAAAGCACATAAGGGGTTTGGAATCACCTGGAAATTGCAAAACGAGCATGTTTAAAGTAAAATGGGCATGTTTACAGTAAAACAAGCAAAAGAAAAGTATAAGGGGCATGAAAAAAAGATTAAACAAGCAAAACAAATATAATAAAGGGCATATTCGGCATAAACTACTATTTTGGATTGAAGCTATCAAGGGCATAACTAGAGTTATTCGAAGTATCTCAAAGTGGATAAAAGTGCTTACAGTGTGTGCTTATTACTGTGCATTTATTCTGAAGAGTTTATTTGCATGCAACTTGCAACTATTTCATGAAGTGCAGTCAAAATACAGCCATTTCAAAAAAAATTCTTGTGCTGAGTGTGTCTATTTGCAGAGTGCAGCTATTACAGAGTGTTTCTTGCACTGTAAAGAGTTATTTAGTAAAGTACAGCCATTTTGGGAAAGTTTCAGTTTGCTGTGTACTGTTTATTCACAAAGTGCAATTACTTTGAAATGTTTTTACTCTGAGCTTCTTCTGCCCAGTTTATTTGCACAGTTCAGTTATTTTGAAATGTTTCTTATGCTGATAAGGGGTGATTTCTTACAGTACAGTGATTTCAAAAGTATTCTTGTGCCCGAAGGACTTATTTTGCAAAGTTCAGTTTTCAGAGGCTTGTTGTGCTATTGGGCATAATTACAAGTACTGGCATAAATTTCTTGCATATGAAAATGTGTGTGTGTTTGTGCATATTTGCAAAAGCCTTCACTGGTATGTGTTAATATGGCAGAGGCATTTCGTAAAGCAGAACCACTTGTATTTGATCAGAATATTGCAGAGAATGGGAGAATACTTGAGCAAATGTATGATATTTTTATGCAAGCAACTTATTCTGACAAAGATGTACTCACCAGGGCATACATTTTGCTAAACCTAGCTGGGTCAGAGGCCATTGAAAGAGAGCGTTCATCTGTGGATGCACCAGCACTATATGAAGTAGATGGTGAAAACCATCATATTGTTGTACAGGCTGAATCAAGGGGAGGACCCCAAATGTTTAAAAAAAAAATCAGGGAAATGTGCAACCCCCAGACAAATATTACATTAGAGAGACATTTGTTTTACACAAGAGATGAAAAGCAAAGGGAAACTTTTTTGGCTTATATTACTGACCTGAGAAACAAAGCTAAAACATGTAGGTTTGGTGACTTAAAAGCTGAGTTAATAAAGGACAGGCTTGTGTGTGGTATTAATAGTGCTGCAGGGAGAAAGATTTTGCTTCGTGACAGTGATTTAATGCTGAGCAAAGTCACTGAGAGTTGTCAAATCCATGAAGTTACAGAAAGGCATGCAAGTATGCTTGCAAGTGATAAGAGCATGGTTTCAGTAAGCTCCAGAGCAAATGCAGACAGCATGCAACATGCGGCTAGCAGAAGCAGGCCAAAGCACATGGTCCTTGCTACCCCTGCAGGCTTTCCAGGTAAAACCCATAGTTTTCCTGCAAGTTCTAAGTAAAGGACATGCTCAGTGCAGTACAAAAGTGAGTCAGCAAAACCCAAATCAAGCTTTATTGTTAACTGTCACAATTGCGGTGCCAGTCATGAGTCTAAAAGGGAAAATGTTTAGCATTTGGTCAGCAATGCCACAAATGTAAAAAATTGAACTATTTTCAAAAGTTTTGCAAATCAGGTAAACCTCACAGAGTTATAAAGAAAGGCACTTAAAAAGCAAGTTGATCATATAGAGAGTTGCAGTTATGCTTTCTACATATATGGTATGTCAGTAATTGGTGAGAGGGTTGATGCAGCAAATTTGTTGGCAAAGAATGAAGTGTTTTGTGCTGTCTGGATCAATGGTAAATCCACCAAGCTCAAAGTAGACACTGGTTCAAAGTTTAATGTTATATCAGCAGACATGTTTGCTAAGGTGTGAGCTGGTAACAACTTAATATGGCCAGTTGTGCGAGACTTGTTGCTTATGGAGGTGAAGAAATTCAAACCGAAGGCTCAGTAGTGCTTTCATATTATTTAGCTAGGAACTGCTACAGCTTATTATTCTATGTAGTCTGAAGACCTGTGCAGTCATTGTTGGGTCTCTGACAGTTTGCGAATGAATTTGCTTTCCTTTACCAAAGAAGTTCAGCATATAAGGACATGTCCTAGTTCCAGTTTTACTGAAGCTATTTTCTCAGAGTATGCTGATGCTTTCAACGACAAGTTAGGCAAACTTCCAATTGTGTATTTTATGAAGTTAGACCCAGAAGTCAATCCATTGGTCAGACCAGCAAGAAAAGTTCCGATAGCTATGCAGAATAAAGTCAAAGCTCAGTTGGATAAAATGGTACAGGAAGGAGTAATTTGTCCTGTTACAGAACCAACTGAATGGGTGTTGTTCATGGCAGCAGCCCACAAAAAAGGCTCAGGTGAAATCAGAATATTTATTGATCCAAGAGATTTGACCAAAGTATTAAAGAGACCACATCATGTGTACAGTCGAGGAAGTTGCAGCCCTAATACCGAATGCCACTGTTTTTCCTGTTTTGGATGTAAAAAGTTAATTTTGGCAAGTGATGCTTGATCGCAAATCTTCACAACTGACTCCTTTCAGTACCCCATTTGGAAGGTATAGATTGCTTAGGATGCCATTTGGACTAAATTCTGCAAGTGAAATCTTCAGCGTGCAATGGAGCAAATTTTTTTGGGTTATCCTTGTGCCATAATAGTAGATGGTTTATTGGTTGGAAGCAATGGTGAAGCAGAGCATGACAGAAACTTTAAAAGAGTTCTAGACAGAGTATGTGAAGTGAACTTGAAGATCAAGCCTCTGAAGTGCAAATTCAGGATACCAGAAGTTACATGTGTAGGTAATTTATTTACTAGTACTGGCTTGTGACCAGACTCATCCAAGCAAGCATCCATTCTTGAGAAGTCAGCACCAGATAATGTTCAAGCCCTACAAAGTTTTCTTCATATGGTCAACTGTTTAGGAAAGTTTATATCAGATTTCAGTGAGTTGACAGCACCTTTGAGAGAGCTGATGTGCAAAAATGTTTCATGGTTGTGGTTGGAACAGCACCAGAAAGCATTTGAAGACCTGAAGCAGAAAATTACTACCCTATCTACTCTTTCCTGTGATGCTTCAAAATTTGGACTTGGCACAGTTATTCTTCAAGAAGGCAGACCAGTAGCCTATGCATCTAGAACTTACTCAAACTGAAATGCAATATGCTCAAATTAAGAAAGAACTTTTGGCAATAGTATTTGCATGTTCAAAGTTTCATGATTATATTTATGGTCAAACTATTCAGATTGAAACTGATCACCAATGTCTAGTCACTATTTTAAAGAAGCCTATGCATTCAGCTCCAGTGAGATTACAAAGAATGATGCTCAAATTGCAAAAGTACAACTTCAAAATGGTATATACAAAAGGCAAACTTCTTTATCTGGCTGATACCTTATCCAGAGCACCCAGAAATACAACGGAACAGCTTAATGCAGAGAATTCTGACTTTGATGTCATGGAGGTGCATAATTTTTCCACCACAAGACTTGATGAGCTGGGAGATCATACAAAGACTGATCTAATTTTGCAAAAGCTCAACCACTACATTCATGTTGGATGGCCATCAAAGCAATCTAGTGTATCACCTGAAGTGCAAACTTATTTTTCTTACAGAGATGAGATGTTGGTGGAAGATGGCATTATTTTCAAAGGTCTTAAAATTGTTGTTCCTGCTTCCTTACAATGTGAATACATTCAGATTTTCCATTGTGGTTACCCAGGTTCTGAATCTGCCAAAAGAAGGGTGAGAGGACTAGTATTTTGGCTTTCTCTAGCAAAAGGTATTGATAAAGTACTTTTTTCTTGTTCCGTATGCAATAGTACTAATCTGCATTTCCAAAATGAACCACTTCAGCTAAGTCAAGTTCCTGAACTACCTTGGTCAACAGTAGCCACTGATATATTCAAGTGGCACAATCAGGATTACTTAGTGTTGGAAGACTCATATTCAAACTGGTTTCAGATCAATTTACTAACTAACCTAACATCCACTGCTGTTATCACCAAGTTGAAACATCATTTCTCAGTCCATAGTAGTCCACACAAAGTTGTTTCTGACAATGGTACCCAATTTACCAGTCAATTCTTTCAGAAATTTGCAAAAGAATCGGACTTTGTACATGTTACTAGTAGTCCACTATATCCACAGTCAAATGGACTAGCTGAACACGCAGTACAGAGTGCAAAGCAATTAATAGAGAAGTCAAAGTGTGCAAATACTGATGTCTTTTTGAATTTACTCAATCTCAGAAATATATCCTGTGACAATATACTTGCCTCACCTGTTCAGAGGCTTCTATCTAGGCAAACCAGAACAACATTGCCTATCAATTCCAGTTTGTTGAGGCCTAAACCAAAGAACAACAAAATAATCAGAGTCCAACTATACAGAAAGCATTATTTCCAGAAGCCCAGCTATAAGAAATTGAGCAGATTTCTTCATCCATTGAAAGATGGAGAGACAGTGAGGATACAAACAGTGAAAGATTTTGACCAAATTGGTCAAGTAACAGGTATATGTGGCGAGCCAAGATCATACTCCGTAGAATCTGATGGTGTGGAATACAGGAAAAATCACAGATATTTTCTTCCTGTATCAGAATCGATATTGTAGAATTGTTCCTGTGATGCAGACTCTAGATCTCAGAGCAATCCAGATAATTTTCCTGTTGCAGAACGTGTCTTATTTTCTACTTCCATTAATGATGATGTTTCTGATGTCCCCAAGGTTGAACATTCCGCAGAGACAGTCCCAGTTGCTAGACCTAATTCTAATTTCTATGTCACACGATTTGGTTGTATTTCCAAACCTAATGTGAAATACACAGCAACTTGGACATAATTGTCTATATGTATTTAGTTCTGTATAATTGCATGACAAAGAATTATTTGTACTAATTGCATGTCAGCTGATGTCATCAATATTGCAAGACGATTTCTCAAAGAGGGAGGATGTAGAATAGTGTGTGTGTTGTATCTTTAAGGAACATTTCAAGGTCGGCACATGCTGAGTTCAGTGCCATTTTGAGAGTACAGCCAAAGAGTTTGCATGTATGAGTGTGATATCTAGTTTGTTTATAAGTTTATTTAAGTTAAATTCATTAAGCCTCAATCCTGATGTGTTTGTACATAATAAAACTGCTTGAACAGAACCCACGAATGCTCGTCTGTTTCATCCTGACCAAACGAGTGACAGTACTGATGCTGCCAGAAAGGTAACCCAGATTTGTTGAAGGCTTATAGAGATACTGAGTACAGGAGATTCAAAATAGAAGGGTATGTCTCCACAGGTGATTAGTGAGGCCACACTCACCTCCAAATGACATTTTCTGCAGTCAGAGCAATAGTGAACAATAAGGGAAAGCTGTAAGCAGTGCAAACCAAGATGCTAAATCTATTCTGAGATCAGTGATATAGGCCAAGATGGTTTTGGAATACTTACCATGTACTTGATAAAGGTGAAATGAGCTCAGCTATAATGCAGGTCACCACATTTCCCAAAATAAAGAAGTAACACAAACCATGAGCACCTATTTAACTTAATCTGTGGATTAAGACCATAATATAAGAGCAGATACTGAAGGATGTTAATATCTGTAGGACTTTGCATGGACATATTGCAATGCTAAAAATCAGGACCAAAACGTTGTAACTGAATGAATGACAAAACACAAATTATACATCAATGTTTGAAATTACTAATGTTAGGACAGGAGGTGTGTCAGTCATGAAAGATGAGTTGCATTTTATGGGTCCTCACCTGTCCTTTTTAGATATTCATTTTACTGTAAGGTGAGGGTTTGGTGGCAAATTCCCCAGCTACTTTCCCACAGCAGGGCCTGGGACTTTTTCTTGCTGCCTCACCTTTAATTCCCTGCACCATAAGTGTGACCCTCAAAAGGTGATCTCGGTGACAGGCTAGTTCATACTTCTGTATGAGCTTCCCAACCATCAAATGCCTGTGCAATCTATCTAGTATTAGCCATGTATGCAGCTGCATTTGATTTGAGGAACCCTTGTCTCCTTTGTGGCTTGATAACCACATCTACTGTCTCCTCCTTCTGTTGCTTTGTTTTTTTTTTTTTCCTCTGATGTTTAAACCCAGTTGGTAGCATAATGGGCAGATGCCCCCCTACTGTGTCAGTGGTCCAGCATTTGATTAGTCATTTATCTTTATATGACCATATACTAAGATGGGAAGACGGGATAATGCTTTAGGCTCTCATCAAATATGTCATATAACTTATTTCAGACCAGTCCCCAAGCCTTTTAGTTTTAGTTCACACATTATTAAGTATGAATTCTGTCAAGTGTGGGACTGAAATCCACAATCCTATAGTCCAGGGATGTATGTGCTATCATCTAAATCCCAATAACACTTACAGATGGGAGATTCTTTGGGCAGTAAGCATTTATGTTTTACTGAAAAAAGTGACAGAGTGACAAAGTGTCAAACAGATTATCAGTCTATGTATGGTGTCAAAGCTATTAACCGATTTAAGTTCTGCTTGCATTGTTTGTTGAAAGCTTTAATTAGATTACTAATTCGCTCAGGCTAGCTTTTTTGTTAGTTAAGTTAAGCAGAAATTGTGCAAAACTGTGGTCCAGGTTCATGCCTGGGCAGAGGTAAAATCAGACAGAGGGTATATAGTTTAATATTTTCACAACTGTTAGGCAGAAAAGTGACATTTATATTCCATCTCTTTGATAAGAGACAACCCCTATAATTCACTTAAAATGGCATTTTGCAAAACATTCTGGACACTTCTACCATTCTGTCTTCCTGTTTGGTCATGTGTTTCTCTAAAGGGTCACTTTGTACAACACAGAAGGAGTGAGGGAAGTGCAGAATATATTTTGAAGTGACTGTCAGATGTACTACTCTATATCTCACTAATCTCGCACTGTTTTTTTATCATCTAGTGGGCCAAAAACACAGGAAATTGTGGGGGAGAATGCCTGACTCTTACATCCTGTTTAACCAATAAACATTTTACTAGGCCAAGTGTATTCTGCAACACTTAAAGGGCAGGCAAGGGCAAACTGCAAACAAGAAACTGATTATTTATAGTCACCTCCTTCTGTCTGATGGCACTGTCAATAAAATTCATGTGGTCCACAGATAAAACACATGAAAAGCTGGCAGTGCAGATGGGGTAGAGTGTTCAGCTTCATTCTGTTAGAGGCATTCATTTGATCACAAACAGCACTGTTCTCATCTATAAACTGTATTCATTGTCAAAGCACAAAGTGAGCTTCTGGAAAAATGCTTCCAGATATAACATTCAGATAGACTTAAACTTTTTAATGTTTTCATCACCTTATTCTTTGTGATGATCACAGCAGATGTTAATGGCAGTCTTCTGCATGTAACAGTCATTTGCCTTTGCCAGTGATTTTTCTCTACATGTTGTAACCAAACATAGAATAAATAGAAGTAGGAATCACTCTGTTCTTGACTGCTACCCAAGCAACTCACAGCACAACTCACCAAGCAAAAGCAGTTTTATTAGTCAACTGACTCCTTGGAAAATTGGCCAGTAAGGTAGGGATTGAGTGCTCATCTATCTCAGGGAGAGGGGTTGGAAGGGGTGCATACTAGAATCTTGTATAATGTCCAGATTTTTCCCTCATATTTTTGGACTATTGTTCAGAATTCTTTTTATTGCAAATCATTGAAGACTGCAGTCAGTAGTGACTAATGTTTGAGTTTCAGACTTCACATCCTTCAGATAATGCTTACTATTGCAAAAATTGTTATGCTATTAACTCTCTATATTTATAAGAGCAATTTTTAAAATCTGTCCCTATTTATAGGCCTTCATTCCCCCGTTTATTTTTAGCTTTGTCCCTGATGCTTGTATTAAGCCATTGAGAGGTAAGATGGGCTAACATATGTCAGCAGTACAATTTCAAAACTATGATATCAGGTTAAAATAAAGAATTAAAAGAAATGAAGAACTAAAGGCAAAACATATACAAATACATGTGTACTTTTAGTGAAGAAAGACAGTGAACATTAAAAGACATCAGATGAATTAGTTACAAACAGAATATGTCTATTTTTTACTTGAGTCTGAACTGTCTATAGTCTTCCTTTTAAAATGTAGTATGTTGAATAGAATTTTCCTACTAGAGTACAGCAGTATTTTGAAATTTCTAGAGGATAAACAAACATTTTTGGAGTATTGTCCACATTCAGAATCAAGATTAGATATTTTAAAGAAGTGATGAACATCTTTCAGTGCAGCAGTTGCAGAATCATACAAACTGAATGTTTTTTCATACAAAGTCCATTTAGCCATACATGCATTTCCTAAACTGTTTCTCCCAGTGAGGCGTACAGTGACAGCAAGCTGAAAAGGGCAGAACAGACACCCCATCCCTAGAAACAGTCCCTAGCTCATCCTGAAAGTTTCCCAGGTCACCTTGGGAAAGATGATTGATACAGTCTGCCTAAGACGCTGTAGGTCTGACCTGGAGCCTCCCTTCAATGGGCTGTTTCTGATAAAACTCCCATGGGAGGTGCCAGGGATTGTCCTGACTACCATTTCCAGACTACCTCAGTGTATTATTCTGTACCTGAAGGAGCAATAACTCTGCTCTGTGTTACATTCAGACTGCCACACACCTGACTCTGTTATGCAGAGTGATCAACAGCCTTGTGCAGGGATCTTATTTCTCATGTTTGAATCCAAGATCTCATCCTTGTAGTCATGACTGAAAGACTGTGACCATAAAGGAGGATGGGAATATAGACTGACTTCTATTTATTCATTGCCATTTGACTATTGGGAAAGTCCAACTGGGTAGAAGCCCATTTTCAGTGGTGGTCCAGGGAGAAAAGCTCCAAAGTATTACAAAACATTTTAAGAACAGTAATTTTACAGTTTTTAAAATTAATACAAAAAAATAGTTTAAATATTTATACCAAATTAGATATAATATGAAAACATTAGTTAACAATAGATAAAAGTTATATAACAATGATTTAACAGAGGAATTTTAGCCAGTTTATAGAGAAATTAATGGTAAGTTGGTATAATAGAAACATGAATTGCAATATGAAGTGAGAGAAAAACAGGTTTATGGTATATTTAAATCAAAAGCCATGGGAGAAAAATAGATAGAAGTAAAGAAGTGAGTGAAGAAGGGAAAGTAAAGAGACATAACATAGGAGCAGGTATTTTTTTCATGCTTAGAGATATAATTATCCTGGTGTTGAGCAAGAACATTGCCAGCTTTTGGCTAGGAAGTCATTCAGAATGTTTTTGAAGGATGGGAGGGAGGGTATTGACCTGATGGACACATATAAGGAGATCCAAGCCTTAGCAACCTGATACAAGTACAGACAATACCCAGCAGATTTGATAGGTCCATGGTCATTGGAATATAATGACCGACTAGGGACATAGTTGTATAGAATGTTATTTAGTTATTTATTTTATTTAGTGCTGGACAAGTAGATGGATTCTGTATAATTTTATAGGTGGTAAGAAGCTGTGTATATGTTAGTTAATGGGAAGTTCTAACCAATTTAGGCTTTTTAGTGCTATACAGAGGTGGGTTCAGAAAGGGGTATTTGCTGCAAATTTATCAGCTTTGTTATAACATTGTTCATGGTTTGATTTTTGTGATGCCTGAAGGTTAGTCAGGATGGAAGTGCCATAAAGAAGTGTGGGGAGGAGGTAAGTGGTGACATGTGTAGCTTAAGATGTGTCAGTGAGAAAGTTTTTGGCTGTATAAAGCATCCCTAGTTTTGATGAGTTTTTCTTGTGCAATTTTGTACATGCAAGTCGAATTTAAGATTACTCTCTACAATCATCCCTAGAATGTTGCTATGAGAAGTGACTTCAATGGTTGCATTATCAAGAGAAAGAGGAATGTAAATTTTGTTTTTTTCATAGCAGAGGGATTTTGGGGGGAAAAGGTAATATTTTTTAAGGTTGAGCATAAGTTGTGAGTTGCAAAACCATGTTTCAATTATTGTTAAAGCTTCCTGAGTAATGTTTTGGAG
Source organism: Protopterus annectens (assembly GCF_019279795.1). NCBI lineage: Eukaryota > Metazoa > Chordata > Ceratodontiformes > Protopteridae > Protopterus > Protopterus annectens. Next base: position 72,975,367 of record NC_056747.1, on the reverse strand, counting down.
ATGTGCCATGCTGTCAGGTGTACAAATGAGTGTGGGGTTATCTGCATACTGTATTAGGGAGACGTGTTCTGTGGATGTGTGGAGGGTGTTGTGAGAACATTAAAGAGGATGAGACCAAGGATAGTGCCTTGTGGTACACTGGTGGTGACTGGGAAGTATGGAGAGAGGAAAAGCCCTGTGACTCATCTCTTTTTTTCACCACTGCTGTCTAGTACGCTGCCTGCAGAAGCACTGTCATTGTTTTATCAAAAGCATTTCATGCAAGGTCAATATTTTTCAATCTTACTTGCAGAATGCATTGGTATTTCTCTGTCCAACAACACTCAGTATTCAGATGGTTTAAGCAGTTTTGAGGTCATCCAAATCATATTTGCCATTCCCACATCAGACTGCTCCCAGTCCTGGGTTTCACTTCAATGACTATTACAATAACTACCTTGTTGGCTTGTCTAAATTGATTGGTCACATGGAAAGGCCATTTGGTTAAGGCCTTTTTATTTAATATTTTTGCCTCCCTCACCATTACTCTCCACTAGTGGACTCTGGGCTAACACCTTTTGGCTGAGCTTCTTGCCAGTGCCTCAACAACTGAGGTCTTGAACAGGGTCCATTAAGCCTACCCCACAGTACAGAGCAGAGTTGAACTCATCCTACACAGAAGCATCTGCTTGCCATTTTCAGGACCCCTCATTATAAATATGAGTTTCCTGAGTCTACCTTTTGGCTTCCCTGATGGTCTGGCCAAACTTGCCACCAAATGGAGATCAGCTAACAGCACAGCAACTCACTTAACCTTCTTGCTCAGAAGATATCACCTCACCTCTGCTAATGTAACTACAAAGCCAATCACTGACCTTTGACCCAAGATAGCCTATTACCAATCACACTATGAGCTGCCTTTAAATTGTTAGATGTTATTTTGGTTTTACTTTTCCTGCAGGAACTACTCGATATTTTCAGGCATCTCTTAACAATGTAACAACTTTTGATAATTACAGGAATGCATATGAAATGCATAATAAATTAATGTTATTTATTCTTAAATTTATATTACACGGTGTAGAATATGGGAATTCTATATGTTGATCAAATGTAATTCCATGATTTACATTTTGTTGATCCCAGCTCCATGAAAAGACAAGTTCTATGAATCATTTTCTGTTATACAACTGAACAGCAAGATCATGCCTGTAAAAGCTGCTTTTTGCTCTATTTTAGGCTTTTCTCTTTTCCCATGTTTATATAAATATAGAGTTAGCATATATAAGTAAGAGATTATAGAGGCAAATCACCTACATAGTGTGTACAAAGGTGCTTCACCCTGCAAGAGATTCATGTCTAAACTTATATCACCCATTTTGCTGGGTGAGTTATTTGATAAGTTTGATTTGTCCAGTTTGCTGTGGATATGTTTCATGTGTCGACTTCTCATAGTGGCTTCAGAAAATACTAGATAAACAGTCAAATGTTAAATCAGTATTTTCTGCCATCTGTTTCTGTCTTAAAAATTATGATCCTTTCCTTTTGTTTTCTTCTTCAGAATTGACATCTGCTGTCTTCTGCACCCCCCCCATCACACTACTTTGTCAGGTTGCATTTCCTTTAGAATTTCCTCCCAGTGGAGGATGTGCATGTTCTCTCATTCTTTTAATGCTTTGCATTAGGCTGACAGCTGTTGTTCTGTAGCACTATGATAGAAGTGTAGATATTAGAGTTATTTGTCTGTATAATATGGTTATGGCCCTCCCTGCCTGTGCATTTTAGGAAATACATATATGATGGTTAAGTACAATCTCTGCATCACAGCAGCGGTCATTTTTTGTCTTTCTGTTCCACTGCAGCCACCTGTAGTGTGGTCATTTAGAGTGTGATACAGTGCATGACTACTTATGGGTATCTGTGACTGGATGGTATTCACAGAGGCACATGGCATGTTTTCATAGCAAGTTCTTGATCATTTTTAATAATTCCATACCATCTAAAAACAGCATTAAAAAGTGAATCCTTTCAATTCAATAATCTTCAGTGTTGTTCACATTGGCACCTGCTGTACCTACATTATTTATTTATTTATTTATTTATCCTTTGTTGACTGGGCTAGTCTGAGTAGGCTAGTAGAATCTTGTTAGGGGAGATCTGAGGTGGGATTTACACTTCTAGGGGGAATTTGCTTGGGGCATCAGAGAACTTCCCCTACTGTTCATTGTTGTGAGTGGGAACCATTTTGGAGGAGCATTTCCTGTTTCTGTTTCAGGCACAGAGATGGCCTTGAGAAACGGAGGCAGATGGAAAGAGAAGGAGATGATATCGTAGTGAAAGAAATGAAGGAGAAAGAAAATATTGAGACCAGAGAATGTTTGTAAGATTCTGAGGAAATGTTTCAAAGAAACTTGTTTGATGGACATAAGTCAGCAAATGACGGACATATAATTACAAAGCTCCAATCATGAGGGTTGAGGGATGATTTATTTAAAGAAATTGTGATGTAGAGTAAGCCAGGAAATGAAGGAGATATTTCCTGGAGGGACATTATGGAGGAAATGCAAAAGGAGGATGCAGAGGCAATCCTGAAGAATAGAGATGAGATGGAAAAGAAAAAAAGGCAGGGTAAGTAAAAGAATTTACATGTTCAATGATAACACCAGTACTATAAACTGTGTAACTGTGACAATAAAGACAACCCTGGAACATATAACAATTGTTGGAGTGTTGTTTTTAGATATTCATCTTACTGTAAGGTGAGGGTTTGGTGGCAAATTCCCCACCAAAGTCAAGTGCAGATGACCTAGAGGAATTCATTCATTTCTTACATGAAACACAGCAGGGAAGATTAATATTAGCAGAGGACTTAAATTTACCAGAAACAGACTAGAATAATATTGATTCAACAACGTTAGTAAAGAAATTATTCACAGAGCATATTCAGGAACAACAAATGCTTCAGATTGTAAAAAACCTACCAGGGGACAGAATATACTAGATATTGTTTGTGTTCCCAAAGAAATTACTATAACTTCAAGTCAAGTTTTACCACCATTGATGTGCAGTGATCATGGGGTCATAAAGGTTAATTTGTTGCTAGATAATTCTGCCAAACTGAAATCTAAGCCAATGCACATTACAGATTATAGGGAAGCAAAACAGTTACTATATAAAACTAACTGGAGTGAGGTGTTCAGTGGAAAATCTGCAGATGGAATGTGGAAAGTTTTGAAAGAGAAATTGTTTTGAGTACAAAAAGTCAAAAAAATATTTAACATCAGGATCTAGTCATGCAACATCAGGGGGTATATTTTTATAAGAACAAGATACCTGATTAAGGTGAGAGACAAAATAATATAAGAAATGGAAGAGAGGTCGAACTACAACTTTGAAAACTGAAATAAATGAGCTGGACAAACAGATTAAGCATAGTGTTAGACAAGAACAAGAAAAATTTGAAGAAAATGTATATAAAGATATTGAGCATAATAGGAAACCTTTTTATAGATACGTAAGATGTGGAAGGAGTAAAGATACACCAATTGATAAACTGTGTGCAGATTCTAAAATTTATTCTCAGACACAACCGATTATAGATATATTTACAAAATCGTATGCAAAACAGTTTGGCTCCACAAAAGGGGTGGTAAGTTGTCCTAGCGACATCCAGGTAACCCCAGATACTTGAATCAAATTAGATTATATTGAAAAAGAACTGTGCAAACTGGATCCAAACAAAGTGCGGGGAGGTGACGGAATAAGTAACAATGACCTGAAAACACTTAAGCAGGAACTTACACTACCATTACATTTATTATTCACTAGGTCATATAAATATGGGGAGATTCCTCAAGATTATAGACATGCACTTATTAAACCTGTCTTTAAGGGAAAGGGGAGTAGGACAAACCCAGAATCGTATAGACCCTTAAGTCTACTTTCATGTTGTGGAAAAATAATGGAGAAGGTAATACTGGATAAGCTATTGTCAGAACTGGATAGGTTGGGACTTGAAACCATATATCAGCATGCATATGTTGAAAATAGATCTATTACCACCTGTGACATGATGTTCTATAACAATACAATAACAGCTGTGAATGAAAAAAAGTGATGTGATGTGATTTATATAGATTTAACTTCAGCATTTGACAGGATCATGAACAAAACACTGATCAATAAATTAGTACATATAGGTATTGATGTACTGTTGATAAGATGGATTGTTTACATGGCTGATGCATGATGCATGACTTACAAATAGGACATGGCAAGTATCACACACCAACTGGACAGGTGAAATCCTTAGTTACAGTCAAGGTGTCCCACAGGGGTCTGTACTTGACCCTTACTTGTTTAGATTATATCTTTCAGACATTACTTTTTCATCTGAGGTGTTCTACATTCTATATGCTGATGACCTGAAATTGGGTAAACTGATTACAAGTGTTACAGATAAGGCATGTCTGCAAAATAAGTTGACTAAATTGACCATTTGGGCACAGGAGAATAATATGTTGATAAATACATCAAACACTAAACATATGAGATTTGGGAGACATAAACTGAAAGGTGAATATTTAATACAGCACACAGTGATTGAAACTGTAGACTCATTTAAGGACCTGGGTATATGGATAGATTCAGCAATGAGTTTTTCTAATCATATCAACCAATTGGCTAATGATAGTTATAGAACTATAGGTTGTATAAAAATATTTATAAAGTCTAGGAAATCAAATATAATGAATCATTGTTTGTTAGTTACATTAGACCCAAACTTGAGTATGAAATAACAATATGGAAATCCTATAGGAAAACAAGCATGAATAAACTAGAAAGAGTACAGTGAAAATATACTAAGGGCATCCATGAAAGACTAAAATATCTGAACTTGTACAGTGTCTCTTACAGATATTTAAGAGGAGATCTTATTCAGGTATATAGGGCATTTAGGGACAACTACCTCTGGGAATGTTTGGGGTTATCAAAAAGTACTAGAGAATCATCAGACAACCTATGTAGAAGATTCTATAGGAATGAGAAGTGTACTAATTGGTTCTCTGACAGAGTAGCTGATGCTTGGAACAGACTATCAAATTACATTAAAGCAAGTACTAGTTTAGATATTTTTAAGAACAGCCTGGACATTTATTATGGGAACATGTGTTTTGGCATATTGGCAAGCTAGAAGGGCTTTAATGCCCATTCTTGAAACATCTGTATGTATGTATGTAAGAAGGCAAAAGTGTAGTGACAGAAAAGAATGCAGAAGAAAATGAACAATGGAAGCACGTGGTAAGGATTTAAAGTAAAGAAGACAAATTGACAGGTAAGAAATGTGGGACAATTCAATAGCTCCTTTGTGTGTAAAAGCACATGAGGTAAGAGCATTTATTCTTATCAAAAAAGACACATTTTTGTGACATTATATTTGAGACTGTTTTTTTCAGTGGAAACGTTTCTTGGAGGATATGAAAAAAATGAAAGACTGTAACACAAGGAATATTTGTGTGATAAAAGCATTTAACAGGGAAACAAAAAAGAAGATTAATGTACAATTTTTAACAGATGTAGAAAGAAAGAATTTGAAAGGACATTTGAAAGCTTTATGTAAAGAAGTACTGGACATTGCAAAGATTTATGACAAAAGGGGTTTATGGACTGGTGGCCGAGATTGAAATATTGTGTTAAAAATAGAAAGATAAAAAATTATACATATACCAAACATGATAAATCTGGAGGGGAATAGAGGTATTGTAAAATATTGGGGATAACCCAAAACATGTTTTTTGTAACCTTTGTTGACAAAATAAAATGTTATATTTGTGTGGAAATGGGTCACGATGCAAAGAAGTGAAATAGAATGTTATAACTGTAACAAAATTGGACATTTACAGATGGGTTGTAAAAATGAAAATAACAGTAAAGGAAAAGAAAAAGAGAAGAAAATGAACAAAGAGAAGAAAGTTTAGAAGTAGAAATAGAAGAAAATTAGATGAGAAATATTCTGAAATAAGTGATGAAGAAGAAATAAACTGTGGGGTAGTAAAAGGAAAAAAATAATTCTATTGTAAAAAGGGTAAAAGAAAGACAATTTAAAGGGATAAATACAAAAGAAAAAGAAAGGAAATGGATGAAAACATATATACAGCTAAAGATTGGGGCTTGGTATAATGGTTAAGGTGTTTGACTCACAGAAACAAGGGACAATGTTTGATTCTCACTTTTGGAAAGGAAATTGGTTAGGCTTTGAATGGCCTATTAAGAAAGTAATTAGATATGAATTTATGAAACCATGAATTTAATAAAAAGGGAAAATGAAAATTTTAGAGTGTTTTCTGTAAATGTGAATAGTATTAGGAATATAGTAAGAACATGAATTTTGGAGTGGTGTAATATATGCAATGTAGAAGTAATTTTATTAGAAGACACAAGATTTCTAACAAATAAAGAAAGATCACAAATGGAGAAACTACAGTGAGGAAAGAAAATCTGGAATTTGGAAAATGAGAGATGTTCTGGGATAGCCATATTCTGTAGAGATACAGTAAAGGTATTAGATGTAACTTTAGCAAAAATGGGAAGATTAACCATTGTAGATGTAAATGGAAAGAACACATATAGAATTATAACATTATAGGCTTATACTAACTGTAAAGAAAGAGAAAGCTTATTTATCAGATTTTATACTATGTAGTAATACATATGAATATTATAATAAAAGGAGACTTTAATTGTGATTTAAGAAGCAAGTATAAAAAGAAAGAAATTGTTATAAGAACAATTTTAGAAGTTATAAGATGTGGTAATTTAAAACTTTGGGACAAAAATGCATGGACTTTCAAAAGGGGTATGTATAGAACTAAAATAGATTATTTTATAGTATCAAAAGATTTAGTTATAGGGAGAAGGGGAGGTAGTTAAAACAGGATTCGCTGATCATCTTGCAATATGACTAGAGATAAAAGAAAACAAGGAATATATAAAAATAGGCAAAGAAATAAAAGGATAAATTAGAAGGCATGGAATGAAGAAAAGCTATTAGTAATACATTTATGGAAAGACCATATTATTATGAGAACATTTTATAAAAAATAGTCAGAATGGTAGATGATATTTAAGGAAAAATATAAAACAAATTTTACAGTGTCAACATGATGTGAGAAAAGTAGGGAAAGAAAAATAGACAGAAAATATAATGACATATTGGAAGATTTAGAATATAATAGGAAATACTTTGACAAAGAAAAATAATTATATGAAAGAAATCAAGAAAAGACAAGAATTGTTATATAAACAAAGATATTTTTGCAAGGAAAAAGAAGAAGTATTGACTTACTTAAGCAGATTAGTAAAGGAAGATGGTAGTGTAATGAGAGAAATAACAAATGTAAATGAGAAATCGAACAAACTCAGAAAAAATTATGAATAGTGTAGTACACTATGTACAAGAAATGTATAAAGAAAAAGAAGGTAGTAAAAAAAAGTGTGGAAAGTAAAAACGTTAACAGAAAAAGAGAATAAAGAGTTGGAAAAGAATATTTCTTTAAAGGAGCTAGATAAAGTATTAGGACAAGTAAATATAGATTCGGTTGCAGGACCAGATGGAATAAGGTATGAAATGTATAGAAATTTATGGGATTGGCAAAAAAAAATATGTTTAAATATTTTGAATGAATGGTTAAATGAAGGTTTTATGTATAAATAATTATGTAGTGGAATACTTAAATTTATATGGAAGAAGGAAGATAGAAGAGAATTAAAAAAACTGGAGACCCATAGTATTGAATAACAATGATTATAAGATCTGTATGAAAATAACACAAAATAGATTTGAAACTAAAATGAAAAATATTAAGGATGATAACATATATAATATAAAAGGGAATGGTTGTCAAGAATTATTAATGATAGAGAAATTGTGAAAGATATTAGGAACATAGAAGAATAAGTGAAAATCATGATAGGAAACCTTAATAAGGCATTTGACACAATTGGACATGAAATCTTATGGGTAATAATGGAAGAATTTATTATAAGTGAGAAAGTTAGGACATTATATATGTCAACATATAGTAATAATAAAGTAAAATACTTGCAAATGGCTGGCTAAGCTAAGAGGTACATATGAAGAGTGGTGTAAGACAGGGATGTCTAATGAATTGTATATTCTTTGCATTAGTTATGAATGCAATAGTATGTGAAATACATTACAAAATGAAGAAGTTGGGGTGTATAACATCTGAAGGATTAAGAATTCCAGTTCTGTTAACTTATGCAGATGATATTACAATAATTCCAAACATGTCTTTTCTGGAGAAAGTAAATTATCATTCATAAAAAGGCTTATTTGATAAACTAAGTACTGATGGGAAAGAAAAATAGCATACTTAGGAAATGCAATTATGTTGCCAACATATTTGAAAAGGAATTATTGTAGATATTTTTATTTATATGGGATTCTAGATTAAACCCAGTAAAAATAAAAGTTTTGTATGTAAATAAAGAAGGAAGTTTATGATTAATTAACTCAGTGGTATATGCTGCTTCATTAAATTTGTACAAAGTGTTAACATGGATAAATAAAAAAAATGACAGATTAGTACTAAAACTGTTTAAATATAAGTATGATAAATGTGGGGGTATGGTAAAATAAAGAGTAAAAGAGAAAAAGAGTGTATACATGATGAAATAAAATGGGGAAATCTAACGGGTCTACTTTAATTAACTGAAAGCTGATTCCAGCGAATGCAAATCCATCGACACATATACATTGAACCGTGAAATGAGTGAACTCACAAAACCGAGAAACTCAAAATTTGTCATACTCTGCCAACCCCACCGCCTGAAACACACTACCTACCCAAACAAAATAAATAAACCACAAACATACACCAACCAAAACCCTACTTCTAACCCTATACTAAACCCCACATACACCACTATCTACACACTCTTCTTAACCCCTCCCTAACCCTAAGGTCCGTAACTATCACACACTTACCCTACGGAGCTATACCCAAACAAAATAAATAAACCACACACATACACTAACCAAACCCCTACCTCAAACCCTACACTAAATGTTAAATACATTACCCATATTACATTACCTATCTATGCACTTACCTTAACCCGCACCCTAATGTCCATAACTATCACACACTTACCTTACAGATCTGTAGCTCAGACGGGCCAACCAAAACACTTTCACATTTCGAATTTTGTGGTAATTTTGTGGTTTGATGCATTTGTGTCGATGGATTTGCATTCGCTGGAATCAGCTTTCGGTTAAATAAAGTAGACCCAAATCTAACAGATAAAAAAAATTAAAGCTGTAAAAATAAGAATCAAATGGTATAATCAGAAAGTAGAATGTCAAGATTTTTTTTGTGAAGACTGGTAATAGATAAATTGCCAGTAAAAGGAAATATGCCATGTAAAAAGAAAAGTGATAGAATATGTGTACATTGTTGAGAAGAAGAAAGAACGAAATATGTTTTTCAAATGTAAACGAGTAAAAAGGTTATGGGAAAGAAGATTTTGTTGAAGATATAAAAGAAGTAGATAAAATAAGCATGGATATGATTAAATATGTGCATGATAAGAATAGAAGTAAAGAATATCTTAAAAGAATAGATAAAAAGCTATTTTATATTATATGGGTTTTATGGAATGAAAGAATAAATTAAATTATGTTTAATAATAAATGCAGTTTAGCAACAATATTAAGTAAAATAAGATGGTGGTTATGGAAAAAGGAGTTGGGGTCTAATAGGGATAAGAATTTAGGATGATTGTAAAGGAAATTATGAATATGTGCAAACAGATTTGTATAGTTATATATTTGTACGTTTGTAAATGTGTAAGTATTTTGTAAATTAGAGTTATTTTTGTACATATATAAAGGATCCCTACTCTTTTTGATAGGTGCCATGTATGTTTTACACCTATTTGAGCTACACCAGTTTGAACAGATGGGACCTCATTTTAATATCTCATCCATAGGATGATAAAGGACAATACCAATGCAATGGAGCAAATAGTAAAACTACAAGTTAGAGGCTATAATTTCCATGGCATGATTCTTAGCAACCTAGCTCCTGCTTCTACTCCACCAAGCATCTCCTCAGCTCTGGATAAATCTGACCACAAATCCATTATGTTCTCCATCAGGGTTAAAAGTACCAACCATCAGCAAATGAAACCATCTTTAGGTACCTCTCCAGTTCAAACTTACTTCAACTTGTAGAAGATCTGTGCAAAATTCCCAACATTCTCCTGCAAATGAACGCAATGAGAGAGCTGCTACATTTACCTCCAATCTGTACCAACATCTAAGCAGCTGCATAGAAAATTCTCTACCTGTCTACCGAAATATAATGGCAGCCCCTTATGTGGCACTACAGCGTCAGACATCAATTTACCAATCCAGAAAATTCTCAAAACGTTTTCACCAACACTATAGTTCAAAAGCACCAATTTTACAGTGGCACAGCCTTAATTTATAGACTCACTCTGTCCCAGTCATATGCTCTTATTGGAGAATCATAGCTTACTCTACAGACCTTTACTGACAGTGTGATGCCTGAGCTCTATAAATCAAGCAAGTGCCTTATCTTCATGGCTGTAGTTGTCATCTGCAGCTATACCTCTCAACCTCTTGGCACAAGAAATTTAGACAAGGTCTAAAATAATGGGTGGACAAAGGCCCAAAATAGGGACAAATTTTAAATATTGCTCTTAGTTGGTAAAAGAGCAGGATTTGTGTTAGCATTCATTTTATGAAGGCTATGGAGTCTGAAACTTACATTATGTATGTCATTATTTAATGACTTCATTCCTCAGTGATTTCCTAGAAATCACAAATTTTATGAGTGAAAGACCAAATATATGAGACAGAAATCTGGACATTTTGTGAAAAACTGGACAGCTGAGAGGTATGCTGCAAAGACATTTTAGCATAGGAAAATGAATTATGTCATTGTCTTTACTTTTTGTCCAGGTTTTTGAAAAGAATTGATAAGGAATTTATTTATTTGTTTATTTATTGTTATTGAGCATCAAGCCAGTTTTTTTGCTTTCTGCTTTTACTTTCATCAGTAATCTTTTCAGGTTTTTTTCACTTTGAGCCATTAGAGTAGCATCACCTGTATACCTGAGGTTGTTAATATTTCTCCCAGCAATTTTGATTCCAATATCACATTACAGGAGGATTATTGTACTGCAAGTCATCGTAGTGTGTGAGTGACATAGCTGGCACAGGAATGCAACCATTGCTGCAGTGAGATTTGACAAAAGAAAATTCCTTAAATCTTTACTGCCGAATCTTATGAACAACTGAAAGCAACCCTCCAGCAAAATGTAACCTACCATAAAGTATTAAAACCTTAATATGGACTAAATTTAGTTGGACATTGTATGTGCAGGAGTCTCTGTCAAGTTGTGGAGTAGGTTTTCTCCGCTCAGACAGCTTTTGATGACCCACCAAAACATGGTAAATATGGTATGATGAAGCATTTGTCACCATATCTAATTTTGCTGAACAGTAGTGAATCAGTAGTGTGGCATATCACTTTTCTACCTTAAACATTGGCGAATAACAACATTTTTAGCATCACCTGCCATACTGACTAGCAGTCTAACATACCGGATTACCTCCTTAATGAAAAATCATTCAAAAAAATATATAACATATTGAAACCTTTTTTTCACACAACAACTCTATGTCGTAATACTCATAGCCGGCCTTAGGCATAGGCCAACTAGGTGACCGCCTAGGGCACTGCTCTAGTAGAGGAGCTTTTCCAGTATTTATATGGTATAGGTAGACCAGGTGGGGTGGTGGGGGATGCTGTGGAGCCCTTTTGCTTAGGTCACAAGTTGACCTACGGCCACTCATGGTAATACTCTTAAAATATGTAGCCCTCTGATTATGTTGTGAAAATGAGAAACGAAAAATCCATTATAGTGAGGTTTGTACAGACGAACTTCACTATGGCAAGCTTGTTATGGTAAAGTTTGATGTATGAACTTCACCCTTAGAAAAACAAGTGAATCTCATGTTTTCATACAAATGGCTGTCACCAGAAAACTACATTGAAACACTGCATACAGCTTTAAAAGTTGTAACTGTGCACCCCATGTCAGAGGTCAGTGTCCCCACATCCAATGCTAATTATTTATACTAATTCTGAAATCACACAATATTCAGGAAATGGCATATTCCCCAACTCTGTAAATTGTGTAATCTCACACACCTGTTGACCGTCTGGTTAGACAGATACACATAGTATATCCACTATCTTTAAAAGTAGAATACATGAGCACAGACACAAGGAAACACATGAAATACACTCAACAGCAAATGCCCCAAATCCTGAAACACCAAACAGCCAACAAATAAAATCTGTAAGAATACCAGTGTAACTCCTGCAGCTCCATGAGGGCAGTAAGCTCACTAACCCCAGTTTTATGTATACCAATTTCATGGTCACACCAATTTGAAGAATGGAGAAATCTTCCAAAATACATGAATCATCTCCGGTATCCAGAAATGCACTTACAGTGATCCGCTATAAAAAGTAAAATGTACCAAACACAATCATACCAAATCCCCCAATGAAAGTTCCTCAGAACAACCCCTATAAAGACAGTTGTAAACCTAAACACTCACTACCGTCACATAATAAAATGGACATGGAATATAACATAATTCATATTCATACTATCCTATAGTCTCACTACTGTACATTTGCTAAAAATACACCCTTCTATTTATCTCTCTATCTATACATCTGTATCCATCTCTCTCTCTCTCTCTCTCTCTCTCTCTCTCTCTCTATATATATATATATATATATATATATATATATATATATATATATATGTTGATATAGACATAAATATAGATATAAAGATATACAGTAGATATATGGCTGTGATTCAGTTGATCAGATAGCCAGATGGATGAAGGCAGTTTTCATTAAAAAAGTTTCATTGAATGCAATGCTGTTGAACAGTGCCATGACTGAGTTTGATCAGTCGAATAAGTAATAAGGCACCATCAATATATTGTGAACAGCAGGGACTAGGAATATGCCCTTTACCCACTGCTGTGCTAGCTCAATGTTTATATATATAAAGTTATGAAGATCTGGGAAGGTGCAAGGGGACCTGCGCCCCCTTCAAAAAACATTGTTTCATGTATATATCTATATATATTAGTGTGTTTGTTATGTGTGAGATAATGTGTTTCTGTGTAATGCGTGTGTGTGTGTGTGTGTGTGTGTGTGTGTGTGTGTGTGTGTGTGTGTGTGTGTGTGTGTGTGTGTGTGTGTGTGTGTGTGTGTGTGTGTGTGTGTGTGTGTGTGTGTGTGTGTGTGTGTGTGTGTGTGTGTGTGTGTGTGCATGTGTGTGCATATGTGTGCATGTGGCTGTTTGTTAGTGAAATCAGTGTGTTAGTTTTTGTATGAGTTTCAACTGAATATTCTGTGTTTTGGATTCTGCATAGTAGTTTTGAGATATGTTGTGCTTTTTGATTGCTTTTGTTGTGATCATTATTGAATTCAGTTATATAGTATATAATTGTGTACTCAAAATATCCGCTCTGGTGACAGCTAGGTATTCATTTTAGTGCTTTCATCATTATTATTTTCA
>NC_056747.1:72473986-72621486 GCF_019279795.1 Protopterus annectens | reverse complement strand
TGGTATGAATTGAATAAATGTCTGGATATTAGTAATCGTTTTAGAAGCAGAAAGTGAATTTCCATTTTTTTTTTTGTTAAAAAAATGAAAAGTTGTATTTAAGATTTATGTATTAACCAATTAGTAACTGAGTCCAATGCCCCTTTCTGACATGATAAGTGTCAAAGTCACAAAGTTAGGAAGCAATGTTCATAACAAAATAAATTGCTAATTACAGTGACACTGATCCCACAGCATAAATTGCTAACTATATAAATATTTATGCCTGAAGTTTCTCTGGCTTATTAATACTTATTACATGTAGTGCATTCAATGAAATCCGTAATATTAATAGTAATAGTCTATGGTTGCCATTCTTAAATGTGCTACAATTATTACTCAGTTTATCAATGCTCACAAAAAGATTACTAAATAAGCTATTTTAAATAAAGCAATTAATGATGCTCAGTGTAATAATATTAAAGATAATAAAATCATCCATTTACTTTGTATTGCTGACATTTTTAGGAGACGGATTGATTTGTGGTTTTTTTTTTAAATATAATTACATGTTTATCATCACTTTGTAGTATGGACCACACACACACACACACACACACACACACACACACACACACACACACACACACACACACATGCACACATGTGCGCACACACACACGCACACACACACACACACACACACACACACACACACACACACACACACACACACACACACACACGCACACAAAGTATCTCTTTATCTCAACATCCTTACACCTGGGTCTATATCATTTAATTGCATGCTTAATTGAGCAAATCGCTATTTGTCAAACTGACTTAAGCGAAAGCTCAATTAAGTGAACGATTGGTTAAATGAATGTTTTCCCAGGGAAAGGATGTGGTTGGCCATCACGGGAAATTTGCTCTTTTCCCCACTGTAATGCAATCTCAGAGCTGTTATATTTAGTTAAGGGGTGTGGGGGTAGCCCCCAACCTGCATTGGCGTTTTGTTGTGTGGTTTTGCGCACAGTCACTAAGGGAGACTACCTTCACTTTGCCCTGGGAAAATTGTTGCTCAAAAGTTCATTGGTTGAATACGCTGTTCGGTTATTAGTTGTTTGATGAAGAGGCATTCACTAAAATGCAATTTGACAATGTGATATAGACCCCTTACACCCCTGCATCTCTCTCTTTCTCTCTCTCTCTCTCTCTCTATATATATATATATATATATATACATTTGGAAATATTGAGATTGAATTTTGCTGGCACAAACAACCAACAAGAAGCTCACTGGCACTTAAATGCTTAGCTAACCAATGTCAAGTGCAAAAAAACTCACTCCTGAAAAAGAAAAGCCTTTTTGAGCATGGAGTAAGCCCTCTAACAATGCTGATATGGGGGGTTTTGTTCCAGCCCCACCTCCCCACCAACACTTGCGTATACCAACTCCATGATCAATCAACTGTGGGAAAAAGGGGAGCTTCCCCAACCTCAGCTGTCATCCTAAGCCTGATTAATATGTAATATTTGACAAAATATAAACTGAAATCGTTACTCAATTCACAACTTGACCAAAAAACTGGCAAATTAAAGTGAAACCATTTCTATCTACAGATCTATGTATTAAACTGTCTATGTATAAACCAAGAGTAGGACTCGTAATAAAAAGTGACTTGACAGTTTTATCACTTTACATGTTATTGAAAGAAAGAAAGGAAGAAATGTAAGTTATGGTGAATCAGTGCTCTATCTTGAAATGACAGATTTTATGTCAGCTAACATGAATTTTTGAATTTTCTTAGATGCCCTCCCACAAAAAAAAAAAATGGAAAAATCAATGTCTCTGTTAAGAGATTGGGCAGGATTCATGAAGGCTTGCACGGAGTCTAAGAGTAGTGTAAGACTCCATGCAGCCTTTGCGCTCCAGGAACAGCCCAAAGTCCGTGTAAGAGACAAGCTAAAACGTCTCTTACATGGAGTGGGCATGGATAAGCTAATCACCTCACTTGCAGCCGAATAGCATGCAAATGAGGATGATTAGTGATCCAGGAAGCCCAGAACAGCCCGTGTAAGAGCCATTTTAGCTGCAGAAATGTACTCAGTTGACAACTGAGTACGTTTCTGCAAAAACCGCAATGGAGCCATGTCAGCTCCAAATAAAGGGTGCATATGTGTCAGGCAGCATGCCAATGGCCAAATATGTGGCCATTGGCAAGGTAACCTGATGCAAAAGTGATAAAAAAATATATTTTTTTTTTCAGCGATCGCCGATGTTTAAACCCAGAGCAGCCCCGCGCAAATGGGCTGTGCTGTATAAAACATAAAAACAAAGGTTTTAAACCCACAAATGTGGGTTTTATGCAATACATGGAATGTCAATGCAGGGACCAGCAGACTAAAACCAACATGGCCACCGTGTAGTGGTTGCTAAGGGGGGAAGCTGAGTCTAAGAGATGTAACTAAGCATTAGTAGGCAATCTGATGCAAATGAGTGTTAGGATACTGAATTCCATTGTCACATAGCAAATGAGCACAGTCTGAGTAGTGTAAGAGTTACAGAAGGGGGAGGAACAGAGTAGGAGATAGGTGACATCACAGGGGGGAATGGTAGAAAGAAATGCAGTTCATTGGAGGTCAGAGTTACATGACAGATGTCAGACAGATATCATGGAAAGAGGTGTGCCACTAGATAAGCCTGAGAAAGTCAAGAAATGGAAGGTGTACACTGTTGCCTACACCAAAGTTTCTTGCTGGGCGTGCATGCGCACGTGTGAGCGCCATGAAGAGCGAGTAAGACAGTGTGCACGCGTGTAAGGCAGACTGAGCATGTGGGAGCGTGTTTAGAGATGTTTAACACTGTTTGCAAGGGTGTACATGTGTTTTAACCCGAATAAGCAGATTCAGAACCGTATAAGCATGTGTGCGCGCGTGTAAGCCACTGTGAGCATGTTTCTGCTGTTTTGCACACGGCTCCTCCCTGAGGAAACAGAAAGGAAAAAGGAAGCAACAGATCTAGTAGGAAGCTAGCAGGGAATACTGCTGGAGCTAGCAGGTGAAAACAATTAGAAGCAGGCAATTATACAGGCAGAATAGTATCCCAGCCCAGCACTTAAAACTCTGCAAACAGCAGTGCAGGATGTTTCTCTCAAGAGACACTGCAAGACAGGAGTAAGTTATTAGAAGTGAAAACTGAAAAAGCTTCACTCAGAGCAGAAATGTTAGGGGCTGCCATAGCTGTCATAATGAGACATAGGCGACTTGCTGAGGGTGGTGACAATGCAGATGGTGCCAGACAACCCACAGTGAGGAGACAGAGAAGAGTGTACAGGCCCAGGGTCACCTACCACAGGTTACATGAGCTGGAGATAGTAGAGTGCTATAGAGTGGACAGAGACCTCCTGCAGCAAATAGTGGAGCTGTGCAGGCCACGCCTCACACACAGAACCAACAGAGGGGAACCCATCCCAATGGAAACTAAGGTATGTGTTGGCCTAAGAATACTAGCAACAGGTACCTTCCAGAGACCAACTGGTGATATGATGGGGATATCACAGGCATCAGCCTCCAGGGTACTGCACCAGTTCCTGGATGCCATGTCAGCACATGTCGGTGATCATGTATATTTCCCCAATGCCCATGAGGTATTGGCCAGCAATATGCGTCTCTTCCAGCAAATAGCGGAATACCCTGAGGTAGTGGGTGCAATAGACTGCACGCACATACGTATCAAAGCACCAGCCGGTGAGTGGGGTAGGGCATACATCAACCGCAAGGGCTTCCCCTCCATCAACTGCCAGGTCGTGTGTGATGCCCAGGGCATAATAATGAATGTGTGTGCTGGCTGTCCTGGGAGCTACCATGATTCCCACATCTGGCATTTGACGCAGCTGTACCAGACATTTGCCAATGGGGACATCCCGCATGGACACCTAGTGGGGGATGCAGGTTATGCACTGGAGCCGTGGATGATGACACCCATCAGAAACGCACACACACCTGAACAGGAACGCCATAATGAGGCACATGCTCAAACACGTAATGTAATAGAGTGTGTGTTTGGGCTGCTCAAGTCACGGTTCCGGTGTCTGGACACATCTGGTGGAGCCTTGCAGTACACACCAACTACATGTACCCAAATTGTCATGGTATGTGCTATGCTACATAATATGATCTTGCGAAAACAGCTGCAGCAGGACCATCATATGGCCAGGCCAAACAGCCCCCCACCATTGCCAAGGCTATTACAGGCAGAGCGTGACTCAGAGGAGGAACAACCTGAGCCTGCCCCAGTAGGCAGAAGGAGGCATGCCCAGTATGCCCTGGCCTTGGCAAAGAGGCAACGCATAGCACATACACTGGCTCAGTAGGAACCCTGGGAATGATACCCCATCTGACTCACTCAGATAATAACAGGGATGCCTAAACTGACATGACCTGCTCACAAACATGTACAGGGAGTGTAATATGTGCATCCGACATAGGCAGCCCTGCAGCACCACCTGAGGTATGAATGCCATGTGTTAAGTAATGTAACACCATGTACTATATGCACACCTGAGGACCCTGACTAACATCCTACCCTCACCAAGCATCATGCCACAATATGACAATGAGATGATCAAGTGCAATAATTGACTGAAGTATCGCAGTTAGTCAAAGGGGATCCAATGTGTGCCAGTCTGGGATGACATGCTGAGCATGACATGATGCTCCACCTGCTAGGACTGGCGTGCACCTATCAGTGCAGGCCGTATGGATACTGGCAAAGGCTGTTGTTACCCACAGTGTGCCCTGAATAGGTAAGGCTCAAAACACAAACCTATCTCCATAGGTATCCGAAGGGATAAGAATAAGATAAGGGATAAGTCGAAACAGCAAGATGCATGCAGTCTAAACTCACTCAGTATGGAGAATGTTGATATCTGTGCTGTAACAGAAAACTGAGTCAAGGCTCACAGCAGCACCCTAACACTACCAGGTTACACCTCAGACTGTGCTGTACAGCCTCAAAACATGGAACAAGCTACAAAAGGAGGGTGACTAGAAAGAATTGTCAAGGATAACCACACCCCCATGTTGGTACCACAACAAGAAGCAGCATGGACTAGCCATGGTCAAGTAACAGTGGCTAAAACTGCCCCCCAGTTTATAGCCTGCTACAGACTACTGTCCCAACACCAGGAACTGCACCTGGCCTATGCTGGAATACATGAATATATCAAGTCCTCCAAACCACATTATATTGGGTGACTGAAAATACCCAGACATAGACTGGGAGCATTATACTAGCTCCAACAGTGTAGGACAAAAGGTCACAGAATCCATAAACCAAAAGGCCCAGGAACAACGTACCACCCCACAAGAGGGGTAAGCATACTGGATGTGATAATCAGCAACATGGGTACTGGATGGCAAGATGAGAAGTGTATTGCTCACTGGTAAAACCAGACCATAGAGTAATCACACTGGATATACAAATCCTGACCACAGTCCCTGGCCAGAAAACCACAGTGGAAAACATGTGTAAAGCAATATATGCACTCCTCCAAACTGATGTGGAATCCATTAAAGGTCCTGTGCAGGTGCAAAATATGGGCCACACCTCAGAACCTGTAATACAGCCATTCCATGAACACTGCCAGGAATGCTTGGATTATGCAATCTTAAATTAAAACAAGACACAATGCCATACACGCAGGCATCTGGCATGGTGGACACCAGCCATAACCAAACCATGCAAGAGAATGAGGAAGCTATTACATGATAGAGCAAACATAAACAATGAAGTAATCACTGATCAGTAGTATGGCAATAAAATATGTCCACACATACAATCCACTAAGGCCAGCCACAACAAGTTTTATCTGTGAATCCTGAGGCAATGTTACATCTGCCCCAAGTACACAGACAACCCCCAACTCCACCCAAGAAATACAAATATATGTGAGAGATGCAACCATCTATCCAAACTGGAAGCTGAGCTCCCTCAACTCAGTACTCCCAAAACTAGTCAGGAGGAGAAGGTAACCACACACACCACAAACACAGTCCCACATAGACCTATCACAACTGCAAACCAAACACATAAAAACAGAAAAACATTCCCGGAGGCACAAATTACAAACACAGCACACCAACAGAAGCCTCTAAAGCAGACACCCAATCAAACAACCTCCAAACATAGCACATGCAACACATAGTACACAAAGCTGGTGTGCCAAACAGTCACAGACCAGAAGGAGAAACAACATGCCTGATGCAGTTGTAATAGGTGACTCCATAGTCAGACACACTGCTGTCCCGCACACCAGACTGAACAAGGGAAAGGGTACAGTAAGCTGCCTGTAGGCTGCCACAATATGCCACATAACAGAAGTATGCAGGTCACTCCAAAGCAAGTAGAAATATGATGCAGTCATAGTCCATGCTGGTGTGAATGACCTGAGATGTACCTCCCTAGACTACATGAAAAGAGACATAGATGAGCTCTCTTATTATGTAGTCCAGGCCGGTATGACACTCACCGTTTACAACATCCTACCCTTGCCAATAATAATGCCACAGTACAAACACGGAATGATCAGTCATAGCAAGTGGCACACTTACTGGTGTCATTCCAAGGGGATCCAATGTCTGTCTGCTTGGGATGTCATGCTTGACAAGCCACGCAGCTGTTCTTGGGATGGCTTGCACCTGTTACCCCTGGGCGTCTGGATAATGGATAAGGCCTTTGCCACCTCCATAGAGCCTTTTGTAGGCAAGGCTGAAAAGACTAACCCACCACCCTAGAAAACATAAGTGGAAAGAAACATAAGGGTAATGCTGACCAATGCCAGATGTGTAAACCCCAATATGCATGCTCCAAAGGCCATCCCCAGTATGGAGAACATCGATGTCTGTGCAGTGACAGAAACCTGCTGCAAGCCTCCTGACAGCACACCAGCACTACCAGGTTATACCACATATCATGTGTCATGGCCCCAAAACCTGGAACAAAACATAAAAGGAGGGTGAGTATCCATATTCAGCACAGACACCCATACATCCAGGTAACTGACAATGCACAAGGCATTGCAGTCCACCCATGTGCAACTAACTGTAGGCAAGACTGCTGTACAGTCTGTAGCATGCTACAGACCACACTCTCACACACAGGAACCCCACCCAGCCATCCTGAAGACACTGGACAGTATGAATGTCCCACCAAATACCAAACAAGGTACCACAAATTACCACATAGGTGGTAAACCATTATGTATGGAAGGAGTAATCAGGGACCTAGGGACACAAGTGGACAGTAACCTGTTATGTAACACTCACATTGCCAATGTGGCTAGGAAGACTGTCTACATTTGACACCGTATCAGGAAAGGATTCACATCTACGTCAACAGAGGTCATTGTGCCCCTATACTGTTCTCTTATCACACCCATAATATAGTACAATGCCTCATATGGGATGTACCTTACCTGACACCTGCAGCAGTTAGAAAGACCTCAAAGGTACCTCACCAAGAGGATAAAGGGTCTCAAATATATGTCATATGCTGCCTGGCTGTAGACACCGCAGCTGAATGCAGTCACATACTGCCTACACAGAGGCATTGCATGCCTGTTGTAGAAGGCCATGCCCAACACAGGAGTAATGGACATGCTCCACCCCAGAAAACTCAAAGCCATCGGAGCTGCGAGAGTGAGAGATGTCAACCTCACAAAATAATAAAATAGGATGTGCTGGTGGGACAGATACATAATCCAGAGGCTCCCCACACCCTGGACCAGAATCCCACTCCATGTTAGGCAGAGCCCCTCACTGACACTCTTCAACAGGAATCTTGCCAAGTGGATGGATGATTGTAGAGTTACACTGGGGGTCTTCACTGTGTCATGTCCAGACAGAGGCACAGCAAAGCAAATCATAAATGGCCATAATATTCACATAGCAAGGTGGCAAAAGCCACACACACTCTGGCTAGGCTAACAAATGCCCTAGGGTGGATAGCCTAGTATGAACCTATGAACCTATGAAGATACAAATTGTACAGGACACTAAGGATAATCCCAAGGCTTTCACAACTGATGGTAGGAACCGTGTTGGGAATTCACAGATATGCTCTGAATCACACAAATATCACAAACACACACACATATTGCCAACATACATCCTGACAGGTGCAGTGCAAACCCCCAGAATGCAGAATATCTATCCCAGCAGACTGCTGGCCCCTGACATTGCAGATGCTGAGGTAACAGCCAGCATCTACAAAGCAAAACACACAGCAGCAATGGTATGAGATGGTGTCCTGGGCTGAGTGCAACATGGACTCCAAGATGAATGGAATGCCAAATCACACTACTGCTCAATGTCAGCCTTACCACAGAAAATGTACCCAAAGAGCAGTGTACAACAACAGTGGTCCTTCTCAACAAAGGTGTTGCCTGAATGGATACTGAAAACTACTACCCCAGAATCCTGAGAAGCTTGGTCTGCACAGCTATGGAAAGGATCAGCATGTACCACAGACATAAAGATATTGGGGACCTACTGACACCGGACCCAACCCAGTGTGGCTTTCTTAAGTGCAGATCCTGCCCCTCAACATGTTTGACTCAATTGAAACAGTCATTAAGGTCATTGATGAGGGCAATGTGGTCCACACAGCGTAGCTGGACCTTGCAAAGGCTTCTATACAATACCCTACGTGTTCATTATAGATAAGCTCACCAGCTTAAATATAAACCCCTATGTCAGTAGAGGGGTTGCAAACCAGACCAAGGACAGAACAGGCATGTTCAGACATGCTAAAGCCATGTCAGACTACAAACCAGATATAACTGGCATCCCACAAGACTTGGTCCTGGGATCTCCCTCGTCTGGTATATATGTCCCATAGGTACAGGCAAACATGGAAGGACTATGTCTGAACATGTTTGCAGAGGACTACAAACTGCTCACCATATATGATACACCAGCTGACACAAGCATCCCACAAAAGGGCCACATAGAAACAGACAACTGGTGCCATAGCCATGTCAGCAAGCTAATTGCAGAAAAATGTATAGTCAACCCCCGTGGATATACAGTAAGTGCCCACCAATTACCACATAGGTGTTAATCCATTATGTAGTTAACATGTAATGAGAGACCTGGGGACACAAGGTGATAGATATCCTGCATTGGACAAACATGTGCTGTAGTGTTTACAGAAACATTCCATATACCCACCTAATCATGAAGGTTGTCAGATCTAGATAAGGGGAGGTAATTGTGGCTCTGCAGTCATCCTTCATCAGCAGTGCAATTGACTACAATAGCCCCTGTGGGATGTACCTCAGCAGACCCCTCCATCAACCGTAAAGTCCCCAAAAGTACCTCACCAGGAGTATCAAAGAGCTTGCACAGATGCCATGTGTTGCCTGTGTTGCTGGTATCAATAAACATGCTGCACCTTGTACAATCTGAATGGCAGTGAGCTATGCACATGAGAGACCTGAACCCCAGCACTGACTTACATAGGACAAGCTGTACTGCATGATCCATAACACAGAAGCCACCCCCACCCATGAGTGAACTCCCAGTACAGGCTACCCATAGAGTCACTTATCAATTTTCCTCAATAGGAATCTTAATGAGTGAATGGGAGATGGTAGCTTTAACTTGGGTATCACTGTCATGTCACAGGTAGACAGAGGCACAGTATACTAACCATGACATATGTCATGGCAAGCTCCACTTACAATGTGTGTTGAAGGACAAACACACTCTCCAACTAACATTAGACATGGACTAGGGCACATCGCTAGTGTTTGCAAATGTACACTTATGTTGTATACACTACCAATGTTGGACAGGCCTGGTTTAAGTAGTTCATATCTGAACAGAATGCAACACGGTCAGATGTATACAACTGGCCCCTAACCAGGCTGTTGTGCTCACTATCTAAATGTAAAGCAGTGATAGCACTAAAGCCCAGGATACTGTCCACCACAGTCAAAGTACTACCAGTACACTATACAGTACTATAGTGTTAGGTCAGTGTGAAAGGATGTTGACAACTGTATGCAAAGTATCCCATGCAAACACTGCAGGCACAGTATAATCCTGTTGTGTTCACACACAAAGCAGTTGTACAGTAACTACACAACATGACACACAACACACAACCATAAACGGGTGATATTTGTTGAAGTTCACACTCATCCACAAATGTGGTGGGCTGCAGAGTTCAACATATGGAATGCTCACACTGGGCATGCTCACACACTTTGATAAATAAGACATATGTCAGACAACATGCCATGGGAAGGCTGAACTGGGCATGCTCACACACTTGGGCCAAATCTCAGTTTAGCAGTTGGACACACATATCTGGTATTTTTACATGTTATTCCAGGAACCAACCACATTACAGCAGTCTGCCCAGTGCACACAGTTAAATGACTACAGAGACATACATGATATATGGATCCCTCCCATATGCAAACATCTTCCACAGATGCACAAGTTGTTCATACAAACAGGGAATGCTATGGCAATAAAGATGTGCAAACAGTCTATCAGCAACAAATAATGTGCATTTGACAATTAAACATATGGGTGTAGAGGTCAACACTAGGCTGT
Source organism: Protopterus annectens (assembly GCF_019279795.1). Classification (NCBI taxonomy): domain Eukaryota; kingdom Metazoa; phylum Chordata; order Ceratodontiformes; family Protopteridae; genus Protopterus; species Protopterus annectens. Next base: position 72,610,878 of record NC_056747.1, on the reverse strand, counting down.
TTTCCATAGGGAATGACAGCTTAGCCAGACTGTGCTTGGCATCTGCCTCCCCACAGGATGAAACATTCCCCTTTCTAAACACCGATGATGTCAGCACCATATAAGTACAGCAGGAGAAAAAAAGCCACCCAGTGATGTGAATAGTGCGCTCCGCTAATGTGTCTGTCACAAGTGTCATAACATAGTTAGGTAGGGGTTTGAATCCTGCAAGCGGTTGGTGTGTGTGTAAGTCTGTGGGAGAGAAATGTCCCTTTTGGCAACTAGGAAAACACTCTACAGGATGCACATTCCCCTTTCTAAACACCGATGATGTCAGCACTCTATAAGTATAGCAGGAGAAGGAAAACCTCCTAGTAATGCGAATAGCGTGCTCTGCTAATGTGTCCGTCTTAAGTGTCATAACATAGTTAGGTAGGGGTTTGAATCCTGCAAATGGCAAGTGTGTGTGTTTTTGGCTGAGGGGGGTTATTGTGTGTGAGGAAAATGTCCCCTTTGGCAACTAGGAGAACAGACTACAGGATGCACATTCCCCTTTCTAAACACTGATGATGTCAGCACTCTATAAGTATAGCAGGAGAAGGAAAACCTCCCAGTAATGTGAATAGCGCGCTCTGCTAATGCATCTGTCTCAAGTGTCATAACATAGTTAGGTAGGGGTTTGAATCCGGCAAGTGTGTGTGTTTGTCTGAGGGAGATTCGTGTGTGTGCAATTTTGTGTGAGGAAAATGTCCCTTTTGGCAACTAGGAGAACAGACTACAGGATGCACATTCCCCTTTCTAAACACCGATGATGTCAGCACTCTATAAGTATAGCAGGAGAAGGGAAACCTCCCAGTAATGTGAATAGCGTGCTCTGCTAATGCGTCCGTCTCAAGTGTCATAACATAGTTAGGTAGGGGTTTGAATCCTGCAAGTGTGTGTGTTAGGCTGAGGGTGATTTGTGTGTGTGCAATTTTGTGTGAGGAAAATGTCCCTTTTGGCAACTAGGAGAACAGACTACAGGATGCACATTCCCCTTTCTAAACACCGATGATGTCAGCACTCTATAAGTATAGCAGGAGAAAGGAAACATCCCAGTAATGTGAATAGTGCGCTCTGCTAATGCATCCGTCTTAAGTGTCATAACATAGTTAGGTAGGGGTTTGAATCCTCCAAGTGTGTGTGTGTTTGTCTGAGGGGGATTCGTGTATGTACAATTTTGTGTGAGGAAAATGTCCCTTTTGTCAACTAGGAGAACAGACTACAGGATGCACATTCCCCTTTCTAAACACTAATGATGTCAGCACCCTATAAGTACAGCAAGAGAAGGGAAACTTCCCAGTAATGCGAATATCACACTCTGCTAATGCATCCGTCTCAAGTGTCATAACATAGTCAGATAGGAGTTTGAATCCTGCAAATGGCAAGTGTGTGCTTTTGGCTGAGGGGGGTTAGTGTGTGTGATGGAAATGTCCCTTTTGGCAACTAGGTGAACAGACTACAGGATGCACATTTCCCTTTCTAAACACTGTTCAGCTGAAGGCCATGGCTCTGGCACAAGTTGTCTGTTTCTATGATGCCCCATTGGAAGATGCTTGTGTCAGCAGGAGAGTCGATTATGGTGGCCAGTTCGCAGTCATCTGCATATCTGGTCAGCCACAGTCCATCCGTGTTGTCCTGTACCTCCACTAAATATATACCAAACAAGAGAGGTCCCAGGACTGAGCCTTGTGGGACACAACTCGTAACTGGTTTGGAGTCTGGCATGGCTCCAGCAATTCTAACCATGTGGGTTCTGTCCTTGAGCCACTGTGCAATCCATCTAGTGACATAGGGGCTTATATTTAAGCTGGTTAGCTTCTCTAGAATGCCCAAGTGGGGTATTGTTGTGAAGGCTTTTGCGAGGTCCAGGGAGGCTGTGTGAACCACCTTCCCCTCGTCAATGGCCTTGGTGACTGTTTCAAAGAAATAAACCAGGTTAAACCTGGTAGTGCTGGTATGCTCTCAGTAGCCCTGAACCAGGCATCTGTTACTGCACAGATATCGATGTTCTCCATGCCAAGGAGAGTTTTGGGTGCATGCATCTGGAGATTTAGACTTCTGGCATTGGGTAGCATTACTCTTAGTTTCTTATCCCTTGTGATACCTATGAAGGTGGGTTTGTCATTTGAGCCTTGCCTAACATAGGCACTATGGGGGTAGCAAGAGCCTTTGCCAATATCTGAAAGCCCAGGGGTGACAGGTGCAGGCCATCCCTAGTGAAGCAGGTAGTTCAACAGAAGATGAATATGTGTAGGTGTAGTGCCTGTGATTAGTTAGCAGTAGCATATATGACTGCTCACGTGGACACATGCCAGGTAAGTCATATGCACTGTGTCACAGGCAATGCACATGTGAACAGGACAAACAGTGACATCCTGTCAAGTGGGACATGGACATACATATAGTAAGCTATGCAGATGGCACTAGGAGTCCACAGAAGCTCTATAACTATGCATTGCAGGTGTGATCAGTATTCCAGGGTAATTGCAAGCAAACATGCATGCAAACAAAGCTACAGTAAACAGGGCTGCATGTAGTCGATTGTACAACAAACAAGCTGTACCACTTCCAGTAGGTAAACTGCAAATATGCAGGCACTATGCACATGTACATGGAAATACACGGGTCAGATGGCTAGTGTCCAGTCTCAGCGCACACAAGTGTACAGACCATGTACTGTCAGGATGTACAGTAACTGGATGGAAACTCATGTGCTCATACCTGCAGTAATACACATGTCAAATAACAGACACTGAGCCTTCACTCAATGGTTCCATACTTAGTAGGATGTATGCTACCTGGCCTGCCACCACAGTATCCCTGACATATATGGGGACTCTCCCTCCTGTGACAGTTAGATTTGTGTGTTGGGGCTGTCTAGCATGGTATGAGATGTGAGCATGCAGTGCTAGGGTGCTCCTGTGTGTCCTGTACCAGTCATGTAGTACTGCACACATATCAACATCCTCAAACATCTGCATTGCAGAGTCCAGTGTGGGCAACATGCCACTTGCAATTTACATGTCCATCATTGCGTATTACTACATTCATTACCTTATCCCCTGTGCTACCTATGTATGTAGCCTTCTGTTGACATCATTACCACCAGTATGCCAACATGTGCAGATGATACACTATGGTAATTACCATGGGTGTAGACAAGAGTACATGACAATCACACACTTACTGCATCAGGCATGCTGTGATATACCCACAATTAATTCAGCACACAGTACTGTTAACAACATGATACTATTACTACACATCTATGTGGTCACCCTGTGCATCAGCAACATGTTAACCTTTACCTGCACAGTTGTTACAGATTGCAGGAGGTGGCACAGTTTCATCATATGCACAGGGTGTGAACTTGGTATGCCTGAGTCAGCCAAAGATACCACCGATTGACATGTATGTGTATGTGTGTTGGTGAGGGACAGCAGTAGAAGGTGGGGCAATGTTGATGCAGTGTGTGCATGTATGCAGTAGCCCTAGGTGTTGTCAATTTGCATGTGTGTATGGATGCACACAGTTCCACCTCATGGCTGCCATATACTGGTGTTTGTGGACAGCCACAGACTGTACCTGCCAGGTCATACAGATCAGTGTCTCTGGCCACGGACACGGTACCTGTGCCTTGCAGGGGTGCTACGGACTGTATCCAGTACCAACCCAGACTGTGTACTGTCATTAGAAGCAGGTGTTTGTTGACTGGACACAGATCCCTGTCAGGCCTGGCCAGAGCCACGTGCACGTGGTCTCCTGGGGTGGTCTGATGACAGCACAGACCCAGCATTGCTGGGGCTGCTGCTGGCACTACGGGGGGGGGCCACGGTCCTGTTGTCATCCGCGATGACTGCCAGCTGCTGCTGTTGCTGGCATATGGCCACGTCGACGCCTCAACCGCCCACCATCGCCCTGGCTCATGGACATGTAGTTGTGGAACCGGTCTAATATGTCCCCACAACGTCTGTCTATGACATCGGTGAAATCACGGATGGCAGCCGCAATGTCACACATACTGTCAGTCATGGCTGTGCGACATGCTGTCAGCTCCCTCAGACCCTGTCTGGTGTACCGTTCCATACATGACTGTGCCTGCATGACAGCCCGAAACATAGCTGAGGTTGTAAGACCTCTGTGGGCACGTCTGACAGGGGCAGTACACCCACGGATGCTCCCACAAGAACCCCTGGACATCTGTTTGTGTGGTACCATCTCTGGGCCATGCCCATGGCTGCTGTGTGGGGAGGCATGTGCCACAGATACCACATTACCCTGGTCAATGCCCACTGTATGCCGTCCATCACCTAGGGACATTGGTGACAAAGGGTGTATTGGCAGGATAACTGCGCATTGATGGGGTCGACAGCTGTGTACTGTCAATCGGCTGACCAATGGCAGACCCTGGCATACCTTCCTGTGCCATTACACAGATGTCATCATTATCAGTACCCACGGCATCTGATTCAGGTTCCCTGCTACATGACACCAGAGCAGCACCAGAACCTGTGGGAGGGAAACAGGAAACACAGTTTACAATGTCTACACATTACCAGTGATGCACACATGCACACATGCACAGGTGCACACATGCACACATGCACAGATGCACACATGCACAGGTGCACACATGCACACATGCACAGGTGCACACATGCACACATGCACACATGCACGCATGTACACATGCACACATGCACACATGCACACATGCACAGGTGCACACATGTACACATGCACACATGCACACATGCACAGGTGCACACATGTACACATGCACACATGCACACATGCACAGGTGAACACATGCACGCATGCACACACATGCACACCATTCACCTGAAATGCCAACCGCATGAACATGCAATGCAACCTTTTACCAATGAAGACCAACATGCACAAACCCCATGTACAAAGGGGCACGGGGAAAAGTTTCACAAAATTTCAGAAAATCACACCCCAGAAACCCATCATACAAGGCCTCCGGGGGAGAAATATTCTTCAAACTAACGGAGTTAATTAAAACCCCCCGCCTTTTTTTGGTTTGTGATAGGGATCCTTAAAAACATGTCAGTCAAACGGCCATACTGATTATCAGGAAAAAATACAACAATTCCCCCCTTTACCGGCAGTGCTTTTGGGTATAATTGCATTTCTTGGTTTCGGGGACAAACCCAAAAATTTCCCCTTTTTAATAAGGTACCCCAACGTCCTTCCCTTGGATATCCCAAACCCACGTCCCTCGGGGACCTCTCATAAAACCTTTCCCTTGTTTTCCCCGGAAATTTCCCTAAACCCCCCCATTTTTGGTAAAAGGAGCCAAAAACCCCCTTTGGCCCACCCCTTTGGGGTGGGATTCCCAGCCCGAAAAAACTTTAAAATTTCAGGATTTTTACCTGCCCCAAGCCTTTTAAAAAAAATTTTGTCTTTTACCCCGAGGCAAAATCTTGCCACAAAGTGCAGCCTCTCCTCCAAACCCCCGGGGGGAAAAGAATCAAACCCCACCCTTTTTTGGTTATTTACCCTGTGGAATTTATTCCCCGGTAAACCCTTACCCCAAAAGAAAAATTTGAAAATCAGGGAATTTGTAGCAGGATTTCACACATAAAAAAAACCCCCATGTAGACTTGTTTTCAAAAATTCCAAATGATGTTGTCATTTGAAAACATTAAAAAGGCCCCCTTTTGGGGCCCCACCAAACAATTTAACAAAATAAACTCAAACAAACTATTCCAAAAAACAGTCGAACACTATTAAAAGGTCAAAAACAAAAATTCAAACTTTTGGGGGAAAAAAATAAATTTAAACCCCTTTTTTTAAAAATTAGGCCAAATTTTTTTTATAAAAAAAATTTTAAAAAAAAAAAATTTAAAAATTAATTAAAATTTAAACTTTTAAATAAATGTAATTTTAAAGATGGGCCCTGGGAGAAAACAAACAAATGGGTTTTACCCCTTTCATGTTTCTACAACAAACCCAAAAATGTTTTTACATCACCAATTTTTGACCACACTCCCAAAGGGAACTTTTGGGGGCCCCAAAAAAAAATTTAAAAAAAATTTAATTTTAAAAAAAATAATTCCCATAAAGGGGCTTCTACCCGGCAATTTTGGTTATTTTCCACATACAAACTCATTGGCAATTTTAAAAATCAAGAGGACAAGTACCAAAGGCCCTTCATTTGTTGCAACCTGGGTTTTAAACTTTTATCCCCTGTCACCCCAAATTTCAAGAACCAAGTATTTAAATTGTGGAGGGTTTGGGTGCGGTGTACCCCCTTTCAAATTTTTAAAATTTGTTTTCCCGTGGTCCTCCCTTTTTTTTTCCGGGGAGCCCCTCAGGAAGGGGATCACAAAATGTGGGGGCCTGATGTTCCTTCCCAATTTTACCAGGAGCCAACACACCCTTATGGTGTAGTAAACACCCTTTTTCAGGGAATTTTCTGACAATGGGAAAAGGTGGTTTTATTTTCCCGGGGGCACCTAAACATTTCCATTTTACAAAAATTTTTTACCCTACAATCAATACATCTATTTTTTTTGTGGGTTTTTTACTTTTTGCACTTTTTTACCATTTTCCCCTTTGTAATTGTACCTGTGGGTTTCCCAAATTAAATTTTCTCTATTTTTAAATTAAATTAATTGTTTCAATGTAATTTAAATTTTTTTAAATTTGGGTTTAAATTTTAAGGGGGTTTTATTTGGGGAAATTTTTAAGTCATTATTGCAGTGGAGGGCACCCAAAAAGTCGGTTTTGGGTGGTTGGGTGTTTACTATGTTTTAACTCTGCATGGGTTGACTTTTTAATATTTAACCGAGTGGTTTTAATTTTATGTTTGTAATTTTACTCTTGGGTTTGTATTCACTTCTTTTGGTTTTTTTGTGTCAACTTTTAAAAATTATTTTTTTTTATATTTTTAATTTTTCATACCCTTTTTCAAACATTATTTGGTGAAAACCCCCAAGTTTTCCAACTTAACCCTTCAAAAAACAAATGGCCCTATTTTCCGGATTTCCCAAATTGAATTCCCTTGGGGCCCCTTTGTCACTTTTATATTTCACCCCCGAAATTTTTTGGGCAGAATCCTTGGGGGTTAGGTTTTGGTTTTGGATTTTTACCTTTTTGACACTGGTGTTCCTTTTTCCCCTTTTAAGGCACCCCGTTTTAAAATTTTTTTTAACATTTTTGCTCCTCTTTTTTTCTTCTTCCTCTTTATTTTATATTTAAAAATTTATTTATGATAACTTTGTAATTAATATTTTTTTTGAAATTTTAAATTTTTTTAATATTAAATTTAAATATAACATTTAAAAGGGAATTATTTTGCCCCCCAAGATTTTAGGGGGGACCCACAAAAGGGGGTTTTTTGGAGGAAAGGGGGGACAGGGTGGTTTAAAATTTAAAAAAAATTTTAAATTTCCCCGTTTTGTCAAAAGTTAGTATCCCCCACAAATTCTATTTGTTTTGTGTGCTTTTTAAATTTTTCATTTTTTAACCAAAAATTTTTTTACACCCTTTTATTTTATTTTACTTTGCTTTATTTTATTTTTTAAATTTTTTTTTTTTTAAATTTTAAAATTTTTATTTGGGTTGACAAACAAGAATATGTAGACAGGTTTACACTTTTTTCAATTTGGGTTAACCCATAACAATTGCAAACATACATAAATGGAAACCACTTTTTCTGCCCATCCCTTTCTTTTCCAAACCCTTTATTGTCACCTTTCCCCCTACTGTTTACCCCACTGGGGTGGGGGTTTGTTTCCCCGGCCCTTTTAAACCCCCTTATTAAAATTTGGAACCGCCCTGCAATATGAGGGCACTTTGCCCTTTTGGGAATTTCCTAAACCTTTTTGCACCTTGGGCTGTCTTTGGTTTCCCTTCGTTTCCCTTTTCCCTTCCAAAAACCCCAAATTTCAACCCCTTTACTTTTTAACCTTTTTTTTTTGAAAATTTTTGTCCCCTGGGGTTTTTTCCCTTTTTTTACCCCAGGTGCTGAAAAATTTTTTGGGGGAGGGAGTACCTATTTTGTGGTTTATATGTTATTTGAAAAATTTTCCCCCCTTTTTAATAAAAACATTTTGTAACTAAAATTCGTTTCACCTTATTTCAAACATTTTTATAAAAATATTATATTTTGCCCTTTCTTTTAAGGCAAACCCATGTGTTAGCAACATGTTTTTTTTTGGGTGAAAAGTGGGATTTTTTTTCCAAATTTTGAATTAAAACTAAAACCCTTTCCGATTTTGGGGGGGGGGGGGGGGGGGGGGGGGGGGGGGGGGGGGGGGGGGGGGGGGGGGGGGGGGGGGGGGGGGGGGGGGGGGGGGGGGGGGGGTGGGGGGGGGGGGGGGGGGGGGGGGGGGGGGGGGGGGGGGGGGGGGGGGGGGGGGGGGGGTGGGGGTGGGGGGTGGAGGGGGGGGGGTTGGGGGGGGGGGGGGGGGGGGGGGGGGGGGGGAAATTTTTTAACATTTTCCCCCAAAATTTTCGAACCCAAAAAAATTTTTTGAAACAAAATTTTTTTGGGTTTTTTGGTTTTTTTTTTTGAAAATTTTTCCCCCCCCAAAAAAATGGGCAAAAAATATTTTTTCATTTTTTTTTTTTTTTCTTTTTCTTTACTTTTTTTTTTTTTTGTTTTTTTTTTTTTTTTTTTTTTTTTTTTAAAATTTTTTTTTTTTTTTTTTGGGGGGTTTTTTTCCCTTGAAAAAAAAAAAACCCCCGCAGTTTTTTTTTTACCCCCCCCCAATTTTTTAAAATGTTTTCCAGGGACGGGGGGGGGTTTTGGGGGGGGGTTAGGGGGGGACATTAAAATTAAATCCCCAAAAATTCCCAACCAAATTTGGGGGGTTGTAACCCCCCCCAAGGCTTTTGCATTTTTAGTATTCCCATTAACCACCAAACACCAAGATATTCACACCATTAAACAGCGTGCATAACACATGCATAATTTGAACAGAAATACACAGTCCAACAACATGCAGGGTTAATTGATGGCAACAGGCCATCAGGTGTGGATGTATGAACAGGGCAGATGCATCAACGGACATGCAAATATATATGACCCAACAGGACAAACGTCCAGGGGTGTTAATTGTGATTGCACATACCATTTTCACATGGAATGGGTTATATGTGGTTATAGGGTGGGGTAAAGAAAGTAATATTAACACCTTCAATAACAATACATATGCTGTACATTTCTAATAGCTACAGTTATATACACACTACTGTTCTAACTACAGTTTCCTATATGATAACTATTTCAACTTGGTGATAGGACTGTTACTGCAACATCAATATACATTTTATGGTTCTTCATACACATTCATATCTAGCTTTGTTCAGCTACATCATCCTGCTACATTTGCTTTATATAGCTGTAGACAAGTGTGGATGTTTGGTATATCAGGCAATCATCCTATCTGCATATTGCAGACTGAGAGCAACATATCCAGATTTTGGGATACACATTCCAGATGCAGCAACACTTTGAACAGATTTTGCTGTTTGGTTTTGAATCTCACATGCATTTCATTCTGTCTTGACTGCAGTATACTTTATTCAGGGGTTATTACTACTGTATTGCTGGATTCATGACACTTTCTCACACTCTCTCACTTGCTTTCATTTTACTATTCAGGATGGTACTTACTTCTAGGCTTTATTGACATGTTTTACCTGTAGTTATTACAATCCTTTCCAGCAGTCTCACTTCTGTCATGTTTCAGTATTTCCACAGGGATATATTTCACACATGTGATTTCATCATCTTCTGCAGCTATACTTTTCAGCCTGCTGCAGGTTGTGTACTATTTTCTTACAGGTAGGGCATTTTTTTCAGAATATATGTCAGACAGTTTCATTTTTCAGTTTAACTTACAGGCTGAAACACACTTTTGTAATCAAGCAATACTTGCATACACTTTCACACTGTTACTTGCAGATTTTAGTCCTTACTGACTACACTGCACTCTTTTGCTGACTGTCATACTTTTATATTTCTTTACAGTTACTGGTAGTGGATTACTGACCTGCCTGGTGGCGCAACCGCACCAGCCTATCACCATAGGCTCTGCGGTTCGCAGAACGGACACCTGCAGCTGTAATATAAATGAAGTAATATTGGAATACACATCTCCATAATATCAGCTAGTTTAATTTCTTACATACATAATTAAATGTTACTTACTCAGTAGTGGGGCGTTGAGTGTTTGCCGGCCCTCCTGGATCCAAAGGTTCAGTTGGTCCTGCTTGCGTCTCTTCAGGTCTTCATGGTGGTGATGGACCTGCTCACCAGTCCTTGGAATCCCTGTGGCACTGGTGAGATCATGAGCCAACCGGTCCCACGCCTCGGCCCTGTATGCTCCACAGAGGACCTAGCCCTGTATGAGTTGGGCCTCATGATTATGGACTAGGAGCCAGACCATGTACCTGGACTCCTCAACACCCCACCTCTGTGCTCGAAAGCAACTACCCTCTCCTACTCCTGTCATTCTGCCTGCAGGTCAGTTCTACAATCGTTTATGCTGTGTATTCCCGCATATGGGGCTTATATAGTCCGTTTTTCCCGCACATATCTGTGATTGGCCATTTTGGAATTGTATCAACTTCAGTAAACCTGCATTGTCATGCTCCAGTTTGTATTCATTCCTATATATTAGCTATTATTGCATTTCTAGGTACTGCTGTCATGGCTTAGTGGTTTGGTACCTTGACTATGGTGTATAGTATCCTGCGTTCGAACCTGGCCACTGCTTTTTATTTTTCATGACTGTCTAGACATGCTGAGGGGTGTGTCTGTGTAAAGGCAGTTTTGATACGGCTTGCTCAACGTTGCCCGTCAGTTAGCTTGTTTGCGCGGTGCGCAGCTGTGCGTAAACGGGGTACGCTGGTTTAAGCCTCATTTGGCTATCAGCATGCATATTACACTCAGCTCAGGTAGGGGCACATAGATTTAGCGTGTTAAACCACTGCTCAGCTACGGGCACTCATTTTGCACCAGTTAAACCACTGCTCATCTACGGGCAGATGCACTCTGTTAAACTGTAGCTCAGCTATGAGCACATCTGGCATTTTTTCTTCTTTTGTTACCTCACATGTCTTCAATATAAATGGGCTATTTCATTACATTTTACATAAATTGTGGTTTTATGTGTACATATTTGTCAGAGACTTGTTTCCTGCTTATTTTGAAAAAAAAAAAAATGGTGTTGTGAGGGCTCGAACCATGAATGCCTGCTCTTCAGCCAACATCTCTACTGCTACGCTATTGCTTTCTGGCTTATTTTGCATATTTAGTTCTTATATGCTTTCCCACTGACTGCTAACTGTAGCTGCGCTACGGGCACGCCATGCAAATGAGCGCACTCACGGTTAAACATCTTTACAATTTAAAAAAAATATATAACACGTTCATTTATATATTTTATGTTCATAGTCTGTGGGGGCATGTGTTGTGTTGTGTTTATTCACATTTCTGTGGACTCTGTTGTGGGTGTTTACTTTGGGCACTTTTACACTTCTGGGGGCGTGTCCGCTTTCAGGGCTCAGCCTACGGACATGCCCCCTACTGTCTTACACAGACCGTGTTAGACTTAGGTGTGATTCAGCATGCTCTCATGAATATGCAGAGCATGCTGACATCACTCCATTTAACTGCAGCCTCTGTGTAAGAGTTATAACTCTTACATGGAGGCTTCGTGAATCCTTGCCACTGTATTTAATATGGACTCATGCAGCTTTCACGTCACTTAATTGTTGTAGAAACCAGTTATATGTGATAGAGTAATTTATTAAATACTTTCTCACCCACCAGCAGATCAAAGGTAGGTCATAATGCAGTGCTATTATTTCCACTTTGTTTATCAGTGGGGGCAGTAATCAGGATGCATAAGTTTAAACTCTACTAATTAAGGAGCTGTTGAAACAGCATAGGACTGAAGAAAATGTAGCTTCTTGCAGGATGGCGGGAATTTTGTTTGTAGGGAGACTGCCTTTGCAGGACAGTGTCTAGTGTTTTAAAGAAAGTAGTTGGCATGAGGCATCATGGGGAGCTAGATGAGTTTTTGGATTGTGAAATGATATTCATGAAACTCTGACACAAAGAGGAACCTACATTTTAACAGCCTTTGCATTGCATTGGTTTTGTGGAAGGAGTTCATTGTGGCAACTGGTAGAGCCTATTCGTACTTGGGCATCAATGTATCTACTCAAGTTGGTCTTCTCACTGGAAAATGAACAGATTACTAAGTTGGTGATGGGTTTTAAGCTACTGTATTGCCTTAGCATCGCGTACATGTTTTGAAGTTAATAGAATGGTCTAGCCATATCTCCAAATACTTATATAGTTTGACCATAGATGATGGGTTGTCTTCTGGGTCATCTATTCTGATACTGTCTGACACATTTAATTTTTGTGGTGTCATAGAGATCAATATTTTTTTGGAGCTTATCATTAACATGTTTCTCCAATGCCATTGGAATAATTTATTGATATCTGCCTACCTGCATACTATTCTGAACTTGCTTTTTTTAGCAGTATCAGATCATTGATATACATGGTGACATTTAGTTTGTTCCAATAAATAAGCAATATAGAATGTTTTCTGTATCAAAATTTGGTTACATGGTAACAATAAATTGATTTTTTTGCATTAGATATCTACTAAAACCTTTGTGAATAAGCTGTGGCATTGAATAATCAACTAAATAAAACATTGATAGAATGTATGCCCTTAAACAAAATGCAAAATTAATAACAAAATAAAGTTGCATGTGTGTTAGAATTTATCTCTTTCTGCACTGATGTCTAGGTTTAATAGTACATCTGGACTTTTGGGCTTTATTTTATTGTTCTCTAATTTAAAAAATGGGAATCGATTTATTACTAAAGAAAAAAAAACATTTTTGGTAGCATGCATTAGTGTGGTTTAGTGGTGCACTTCAGATATGTAAATCTATTGGTTTAGTATGGGGATTCATTTTCAAAAATATGCTGCTGTATTAAATCATATGTTTAAAATGTCAAAATGTGACTGCTGCAAGCCTTTTAATTTTGTTCTAATTGCACATGGCTTTTAAAGTCTCACTACAATGCACCTGCATCTTGGACTTTTGCAGATATTTGTCAAATAAAATAATTTCCCCACTATCTTAAATATGTGTGCATGCTAAGTCTGTTACCCTAGATGGTCTCTGAGTTTATGCATAGGTTCATAGATTAGTACTAAGCTAACTGCCCTTGCGAGCCATTTTAAGCCTAGCCATTTATCCCTTGTGAGACTCAAACCCTGAATCTTTTGCTTGCAAGGCAAACACCTTAACCATTAGGCCACTCTCCCAACCCCTTCAAACACTTGTGATCAATGGGGCTTCTACACTTTGGCTCAGATATTTTGGAATACTCCTTTGCTACCAGTATGGATCGTTATACCTTTCTATACAGCTGAATGAATCCATTCTGTTTAACCACAAACAGCACTGTAGTAAAATTTAAAGTAGTATTTAGCAGGCTGGCAGCAGCTATAATATAAAACAAATACCTACAGATGTATAAAAATATATAGGCAACAATTATCCAGGCATCTATAAACTTACACAGAAGAATGTTTTCTCTAAATCAGTTTACACTCAGCTGTACACAAAGTAGCTGCCATTTAACTCTGGCTAAAATGGAGGTATAAATCATTTCTGAGGCACATTATACAGAGTCAGCATGGTATTATTTGAAATAATATTTAGGAGCTATAAAAGGTGAATGCAGTCAGAAGTGGTGGTGGGGTGCTATCCATCTTAGTGGTGCATGATAGTGTCTTTGGCCAAACAAAGTTGTTTTATGTTGTCATTCCAAAAATGTTGTCAGCGGATGGCTAATATTCTCTTTTGCTTTTAGCAATGGCAACCCTTCTGTGATTTTCATGAGATTGTGGATGTCAGTATAAAGCAGGCAAGTCATGACATGACAATAGAGAGTCGAATTGTCACCATTGCCAAACAGGACAACAAGAGTATGGTAAGTGTTATTTTTAAAATACATATGTTGTCAAAATGCATTTATTTGATGTATATCTCAGTTCCACCAAAGTGTGTCTGTCAGCAACTCCAGAAAGCAAATATTAATTCTGAAACTATCAAATGTTGGTAGAAAGGCAGTAAAGTAATGAATCTAGCTGATCAGTCTGATGGTGGTCTTAGATTATGTAAAACGTCATTTAACATTTAATCTTTTGCATTGTGTCACTTACACGATGTATGCCAAAGATTGCTTACTTCATTCTGATAGAAGGGAAGTTGAAAATCCTCAGTGTTGCGTATTCAACATTTGCAGTGCCATTGATGAATAAAAAGAGACAGCCGCGGTGGTGGAGAGGTTAGTGTTGTCACCTCACAGCAAGAGGTTCTCTGGTTTTAGTCTCGGCTGGGTTGCCTTCTCTGTCGAGTCTGCATGTCCTCCCAGCAATCAGGTGGATTTCCTCTGGGTGCTCTGGTTTCTTCCCACATTCCAAAGACATGCAGTGGGTGAACTGGACACTCAAAATTGGCTGTAGGTGTGACTGAGTAGTACGAATGATCTTCTATGGCAGGGCTAGCCACCTGGTGGTATAAACCTTGGCTTGAGATGATTGTCACTGTTGATGGTATAAACCTTGGCTTGAGATGATTGTCACTGTTGAAGTGACACCCCAACCCCATGGGGAAAAAGGGGATGAGGATGGATGGACTGATGAATTAAAGAGAAGGCAATGTTTGTAGCTATTCTTAAATTATTAAGCAGACAGAAGCTTATGTTATTTTCCTATTATGAAAGTTATGTCTAAAGACAAGGAATATCAGGGAAGTGAAGGTTTTATGAGCCTGTTGAGCTATAGCTGCTGAATTGTTGAAGGTCGGTGGCATTTAAGTAGGGTAAAGGAGGACAGGCAGAGATAATGCAGTTAAAGTTTTCCCTCACAGTTTATATTACATCATTGCACCTGATGGATTAATGGAAAGTATTTTCTCCTGTCATTCATGTTCTATGTGTGACTTCTTAGTATACAACTTCATAAACTTCTACTAAGGATACATTTACCTAAGGATTTAAATTTTTGCTTGCAACATAAGCAGGGCATGTTTATGAGACAGATATGTGTCTTACAGGATCCCCATAGTCTGGAGCAAGCTCCCTGTTCATGTATGTGATGACCCTCCACTGGGCCAGTAATCAAGGATCCTTAGTCCTCACCACTGGCAACAGTGGGGGATGTACACTGAGAGCATAACAAGTACACACACAGTATTTCCAGATGCAGCTCTCTGCATCAGCTGCAATTTTCCTTAGAGCACAGTGAAACCACCATCAGTCTGGGGCTAGTTTCTCTCTCTTTCTCCAGATCCCCAATAAGACTCTTCACTCACACAGCTTAGTGGCCAAGCCAAGGCCTCCAGCACTCTCTCTGTCCAACCAGTGCTTCATGTCCCTGCCCAAGTAACTTGCACATATACACTCTTTGAGGTTTGATTTACACACACACACACACACACACACACACACACACACACACACACACACACACACACACACACACACATACACACACCTGGTTGAGGCTGGCACAGGGTTACTAGCTATGCCCCGTCTGTCCAGACTATGAGTTAGTTATTACAGCTACCAGTCACTCCTTATCAGTTACTTTGCAGCCCTTAACAAAGGGTGTCCAATCCTACTGTGTAATATTAATATTAACACAAATGATAGTTTGACCAAGAGCAAGGCTATTAGGAGTGGCCCACACAATGTCACCAAATAAATATGCAAGTACTCTCAAAACTTAAATATCTCTACACAGATCAGCCACAATGAAAGGTTTAAATATATTTAATAATAAATAATAAAAGAACAAGACAATACTAAATATATATTTACAGTGACATCAGAGTTCAAACCACAGGAAATATTTAAAGAAACATTGAAGGACAGTCTCAAATAAATAAAGAAAAACATCTAAACTAAGCTTTACTATATTCCTGACTATATCTAAGAGAATTATACTGTTCCCTAGAAACTTACTTCATTCGAGAAAGGTAGATGTGGTGAATGGATCTTCTAGTTGTTGTGAGGTCCAAGACAGTATACAGAATGCTCTGTCTCACTAAGAGACTTCTCAAATTAATATTTCAAACATTACTGCTGGGCTAGCTTGCAAAATGACATCATTTTTTCTTGTCATCAGACTTCTAGTCCCCAGGCCCAAAACAACCATTGATGGCAGCTCGTAGCATTTAGCATCTATCTGTAAAATTACATAGACCTCAGATCTTTGGTAAATGCTAGAAGTCATAAAACCATTGCATTCCTTCACATTTCAAAACTAGTAATTAGTTCACCCAAAAGACAATACAGAAAGCTTCTTAGCACAGACTCATAGACTGAAAGATACCATCTTTTATTGCATAGCCTATAAAGTAATTTAATTTCAGCTATTTTCCTAACATTTGCTGGACTGAAATTAACTTCCTGCATTCCAGTTTCCACTGTTAAAATATATACATTTAGACAGTTACAATAGTGCATGTATATTTCTGTTCTGTGGATTGATTTTAAACACAAGCCTTTTGCAAATACCATTTTCAACACACGACTGTACAAGCAGTTTACACATGACATAATGTTGTAATACATTTATAAAACAAGCACCTTACACAAATCATTTCAATATTCACCAATGACATATAATTATTTACAAAATTCCAGCTAGCTGGGCAGTATCTCCTTTCATCACAATGGGAAGCACAGTCCATCCCCGATCCTATGTAAGTGTGATCAATGGATGAGAAATTGGAAATTTACTTCAGTCTGGCCCCCATGTCTTGATAGACAGAGGCAGACAGTAACTATGCCCAAACTAACATACCCACCAAATAACCCTTCATAACTAACATACCCTTCCTAATAAATGCTCATGATACATGGGGACACAATTGGGTTGGATTATATGGCTAGGCTTATAAAGCCCTTGTGGTTGTCAACCTAGTATATACTTATGAACCTATGAGGCTATGACTTTACTTTATTACTTGATGGTTTCTTTCTAGGGTCAGCATAGGGATGCATCTACAGACTTTAACAGACATATTTCCTGCACGTTTGGCAGTAGCACAGCATGCATACAACTCATTTGAATACATCCTGACTATAGGAAAAATCTGTCAGCTTTTCCTTATCTATCATCATTTCTGTTGCATGAGGACATTCTTAGAAGAGTTTTCTGACTTCTTCATTGACATTAAGCATGAGTCTGACTTAATACATACAGTGTACAGATGTCCCAATGTACTGTTAGATGTGCAAGGAACATTAATCTGACTTAATACACACAGTGTACAGATGTCCCAATGTACTGTTAGAGGATCACAGAATATGAAACAGGAGTATTAGCTGTAGTACATAGCTGCACTATGTTACTGTAAAATGTGTAAGGGACATGAAAATGATGATAGCCTTGAATTACATCTTGAGTATGCAATAATAATTAAGCCCTGTTTGTCTAAAGGAGTTCAGTTTCAGCCCTACTGTGGCAGCTGCAATTGAATTTTTTTTAGAAAACTGAGGTTTAATTATTATTGCTCCATAAAAAGCATGCTAGATCTCAGAAAACTGCCTCACTGTTTAAAAGACTGATACGGGACTGGTTAACTCTGACAGTACTTGCTTGTATTATATTGTGTTTTAAAACAAATATCAAACACTATTTACTTCTTTTAGAACTAACTTACAATGTTATAAACTGGATATACGTTAGGTGTCTCATGTATACATTAATTATCTTTGATGGTGGCACATTAAATGCTACTTTAGATTTTAAACTGAACACTTTTGTTACATTTTTTCCTTTTAGCAGTGAACGTCTGACTCTGCACACAATGTGCATGGGCCTAGTCTGATTCTGCACACAATGTGTATGGGCCTAGTCTGATTCTGCACACAATGTGCATGGGCCTAGTCTGATTCTGTACACAATGTGTATGGGCCTAGTCTGATTCTGCACACAATGTGCATGGGCCTAGTCTGATTCTGCACACAATGTGTATGGGCCTAGTCTGATTCTGCACACAATGTGCATGGGCCTAGTCTGATTCTGCACACAATGTACATGGGCCTAGTCTGATTCTGCACACAATGTGTATGGGCCCAGTCTTTCTCTTTTTCTTCTTTTTTCCTTTTCTTTGTGCTTTTTTTTCTTTTTTTCTGTTTATAAAGGTTGCAATTACTCTTGAATGCAGTCTTATACTCTCCAACTAATTGTTTTCTTAGTTAGCTCTTCAACAGATCCCCGTGGGCTTGCTTTACTTTTAACATTTATCACTGTATTTTCAACTTAGCAATTATGTTTACGTTTTTTCATCCTACTTAGGTTTTCAGTTGTATATCATGTTCATTCATATTATGATTTGTTTTTGACACACAAACCTGATAAAGTATTGATTTGATACGAAAGTGATCTTTGTTAAAACTTTGGATATTTATTAATATTTATTCTGGTGGATGACTATTGGTAGATCTTTTTGTTAGTCAGTCAGTCATTTTTTACTTAGTTTGGTAATTTATAAAGTATTGATTAGGTGGTTAGCCTATACAAAGTGTTAATAAACTGGTCTTAGATTGTTTGCCTCTAGCTTTCTAGTTTCAGTTTTAATTAGAACAGTCTCTGGTTACACTATGGTGTTAAGGGGAGGGAGACTTGGCTAAAGGAATAATTTTAATGCTTTATTGCTCTTAACAGAGCCATCCCAACTACTCCCTTGTTGCAATCAACCTGCTTATATTTAAGTAATGTTTTTGATGCCTTTCATTACACTCAACTAGGATTGTTTGTGTGTTTCAGTGAAGGATATTCCATTTTTAACTCAACTATGGACTACCTACTATTTTCTGTTAGATTATTTTCTAGCATGTATTTTATAGTTGTATTTTACAGTTCAATTTTTATTAAGTAAACTAGGTGCATAGCATAATTTAGGAAGCAAACATCACACCCTTCCACAATGCAAAGTTATTCCTTTAAATGACCCGACTTTGTGTTTTGCAGTTACAGTTTTTCCACCAGATGGCAGGCTGCATCCACATATGGATTTTGAATTACTCTCTTGCCGGTCTGTCAAGATAGCAATAATAAGCTATATAATAAAACCACGTAATTTGTATATACTACATGTAATGTACATTGTAAAATAAGCCCACAATATCATGCAGTGAGTGAGTGCACAGACTTCTGAAATGCTAAATTAACAAAGAAAAATGAAAACTGACTGGGCCCAAATGTAACTGTTTGTGGATAGATTCCTTATCCTGAAAGTATAAAGAGCAAAAAGCTATCATAGTAAAGTAGAACAATTTTAATTTACAAACTGTTGCAGAGGAGGTTATTACAGTCTTACTGCTATTTTCCCCCAGGACTTTCTAATGAGTAACTTGAAAAAGGGTTAAAGGAAGTACCATAACAAGGGATAAATTGTATAGGTAAATCATATGATTGTTGCATTTGCCAAGAGAGTTGTGAACTTTTATTGCAAAACATGAAAAATAGCTGCAACAAGGAAAAGGCTGATAGTATCTTTGACAGAAGTGAGTTCTGCTGCAGAACTCTACAAAATAAATAAGGAATGGTGGATCATATTAAGCGAAGTTATGCTCCATGAACCATGTGCATCCTTTCTAGTAGTATAGTTTGTTTTTAATTTTATATTTCTGTTCTTGTTTTGTAAAGCTTAGCTTGCACTCTGACTAACACCACTTTGAAAAGGAGAATAAAAGGAAAGCTTTGTCAAAGTAAATACCTCTAAACTCGAAAAACTATGCAGTAGAGCACTGCAGGAAGTCTTATTTTTCAGGAAGACAACTTTAATAAATGTATCTTTTTGAAAGTAGATAAGTACAGATGTGATTGATACATCCCCCTTCATCTCTGCCCATGGATGTTAGGAGTGAATTTGTAAAATTTAGAGTCAGAGACTGCTGTTTCTCACACTTTTCTTATTTTTGCATGTTTCATTGGTTCTATCATCATTACACAAATTTCCCCTATTGCATTATTTTTGAAACTTAGATATTTCTCATTGATTTGTATGTGTGCTTCCATCAAGAGCTTTCAGAAACAAAGCACACATTTCTGTTCCTTTAAAACTGATTGATTTGGTCAATAAATTAAGCAGTCTTAGCTCATCGTATTCCGCAAAAAGGCATTCCTCCCTCAAAAACATTAATCTGCAGGCCTCTGAAAAGGTGTTTTGTTTGCTATTTGCTTTGAAAGAGAAAAAAGTAACTTCCATAAGGTACTGCTAATCTAACCCTCGGTCCTGCCCTCATTTCTTACTTAACAGACAATGATTCACATGCCTTTCTCTATGCTTCAGTTCTGTAATGCATTCATCTCAGCATTCGTAGGGAATGCTGTTCATTTATGTCCAAATTCTTAACAGGCTCATGTTGCATGTGATATGGTTTGCCCTGTTGTAAACACTTGTTTTCAATAAATAATTATTTCCTTGCTACTTACTGACAGCACATGAAAACATAAAGTAACATATGGACAGAATTTGCAATATTTGAGCTCAAAACAGAGGAGATACTTACTGTAGTACCATAATTTACACACAAGTGAGTTTTGAAAAAAAAAAATGAAAATGCCCTGCAAACTTTGAAATTGTTTTGCAGAAGAAGAATAATTTGGGTTTTCTAAAGCTGGTAGTTGTGTATTTTAACCTTTACTGTCTTTAACATCTTGCTGTTGTATTTTTATAATAACAAACAAATAAAACAACTCAATACGGCGTTGTTTTATGATGTTAGAAAAGACACAGCATTTCAAAAGTTACAAGGATTAATACTGTGGTCAGACAGACATAGATACAATGGAAGCAGTCTGTCTCTAGATTTTCTACTGGAGGAAAGACATGCCATCGTCAGCAACAGGTTTTTCGAAACCATATTCATAGTGTAACTGATTTCATTTACTGTTTCTTTGTTGTTCTTTTCAGGAAGCAGAATTTGCTACACTGAAGGAGGCCCTATCCTTTGTCTCTCTGATTGATGGATATTACAGGCTAACATGTGACGCACATCACTATTTCTGCAAAGAGGTCGCACCACCCAAGTTATTGGAAAATATCGAGAATCAGTGCCATGGACCCATAATGTAAGGATAGAACCCTCATAAAATAAAACTAAAGCGTACTTACAAATGCCTTTACTAAGGATCGATTTGAACGTATTTCTTTTGTATTTAGAATTTAATATATTCTATCATTTATGATATTTAGTAATTTAAAATAAATGAAAATTCAGCTGGCTAGAACTGAGAATGAAAAGCTGTGAATTTCTTCAGCTACAATTAAGTAAATACATATTCATGGCATATGATGTTGTATACAATTTAGTGATGAAATTCCTTATGATCCAAATTGTAGCTTGCTACAGACCCCCCACCATGCCCCAAGATTCTCATTATACTTTTCTAAATATACTGGAAAATATTAAGATATAACCAAACACCCTAATACTAGGTGATTTCAACTACCCTGCCATTAACTGGAAAAACTACTCGGGCACCAACACCTTTGCCCAGTGGTTCTTGGAATTCATAAATTCCAATGCCCTGGACCAACTAATCCATAGTCTCACCAGAGGCTCAAATGTCCTACACCTGGTCATTACCAGCATGGGAGATTGATGCTCCACACCAGTGGTCACCCCCTTGTTGGTCAGATCTGACCATAACATAATCACCCTTGATGCCCACATCCCATCCCACCCCCCAGTAGGGAAACCTCCATAAAATACTTCTCCAAAGCCAACTTCATGCTACTCAAGTTAGAAGTGACAAACTTCATGACATCCATCCAGACGGGAACCGAAAGTTCGTCCGCTGAATCCTACACTAAGGCAATGTACGAGCACATCCACTCATGCATTAATCATGACATTTCAAACAGAACCAAGATGGTCTCTTCCAAAAAAAGGAACCCAATCTGGTGGTCCCCTGCCATAAACAAACTATACAACAGAAGGAAGAAACTGTTGCAGAAAAGAGGAAAATCTCAGGATGAAAAATACTCCCTTACCAGCCTCAGTAAGAAGCTGAGATCCCTCATAAAATCCTCCAAAGCTAGTTACAAAAATAAAATTGCCAAAGATTATAAGGCCAACCACAAGGCATTCTATAGTTATGTCAAGAATCTAAATGGCAATGCTCAGATCAGCTCTGAGCTACAACAGAATGGCATTAAATATACTGATCCCAAGGATATTGCCAATATCCTGGCAGATCTATTCTGTGCCAACTTCACCCCCCTCTCACCCCCTAAAGGGCCCATATCAATACCAAAAGATTGCCAAATTCTGGTAATTATGGCCACAAAGGTAGAAAACACACTCTCCAAAGCTAAGAATACAGCATCCATGGGACCAGAAGGCATCCCTGGCTGTGTACTACATGAACTACAAAATGGACTGGCACCTCACCTAAGTGTCATGTTTAATCATAGCCTCACCTCAGGCTTCGTGCCCAATGAGTGGTGCACAGCTACAGTTATCCCACTCCACAAAGGGGGATCCACCTTGGATCCCGGGAACTATCGTCTCATCAGTCTGACGAGCCTGATCTGCAAAGCCATGGAACACATTATCATGGAACTTATAAACAAAGACATTGGCAACCTTCAAACACTGGACCCCACCCAGTTTGGTTTCGTAAAGAGTCAATCTTGTCTCCTCAACCTGACTGACTTCTTCGAATCAGTCTCCAGAGCCGTGGATGAGGGTAAGGCAGTCCACACAGCCTATCTGAACCTCGCCAAGGCCTTCAATACCATCCCCCACTCTGGAATCATAGATAAACTTACTAAGCTGTGCATTAATCCCTACATCACTCGACAGGTTGCCAACTGGCTTACTGACAGAATCCACACTGTAAAAGTAGCTGACTCAAAATCCAGCTCCAGACAAGTGACAAGTGGAGTACCTCAGGTTTCAGTCCTGGGACCGCTCTTGTTTGGCATCTACTTCCCTGAAGTACAGGCCAGCACTAAGGGACTCTGGATAACAAAGTTCGCAGATGACTGCAAACTGGGAGCCATTATTGAATCTCCAGATGATGTGGATATTCTACAAAAGGGCCTTACAAAAACAGATGCTCGGTGCCAGAGCTCAAGCTCAATGCCAAGAAATGTATAGTTATCCCCTCATTAGACCCATTATAGAGTACAATGCCCCATTTGGTATGTACCTCACAAGACATCTGCAACAACTGGAAAGGCCTCAGAAATACCTCACTAAAAGAATCACAGGCCTAAAGCAGATGCCCTATGCTGACCATCTAAAAAACTCCAGCTATACTCTGTCACATATCGCCTACTCAGAGGTGATCTCTGCTTAACATACAAGGCCATGTCAAACTCAATGCTGTTGAACATGCTACACTTAAAGAAATCCCAATCCATCAGAGCCACACACTCCAGGGATCTAAACCTGGTCATTACAATAAGCAAAACATGCTGGAGGAAAAGGTTCCTGACCCAGAGACTCTCCATACTCTGGAATAGACTGCCCATACATGTCAAGCTGAGCGCCTCTTTGGCCCTCTTCAATAGGAACCTTGACGATTGGATGGGAGAAAGGAAATTCACCCCGGGGATCACGTCAGTTGACCTGCTAGACAGGGGACCAGGGAAGTAAATATTCTGGGACGAAATAGCCAGGGAATTGTTATGACTAGGTTTGTATAGACCCTAGGGCCGATAGCCTAGTACCAACCTATGAACCTATAACAGGGGAGTTACCATAACTGTATCTCATTAATTATGTGCCCATGACTTGCTTTCAGACAGACAGAAACTTGTTTGTTCTAATTGTTATCATGCGTAGTAGCAACACTGATGCATTTATTTATTAAATAGCTATTAGAACCTAGTATTACAAACACTAATGCATTTATTTATTAAACATCTATTATAATCTGTTCTTAGAGATACTAATTTATTTAATATTTGTTAAAGCCAGCTTTGCTAAACAATAATGTATTTATTTTAAATACCTGTTAATATTTGTTCTGCTAAATGCTGGCATTTTTAAATATATTTTTTAATGATGTCCAATAAAATATCATGCATTCATTTATTAAATGCCATGCATTTATTTATTAAATGTCTGATAGTACCTGGTCTGATAATCAATAATGTATTTACTGATAAATGCATGTAAACACCTGGTCTGATAAACTATTAAATAATCATTTATTAAAAGCCTGTTAGTACCTTGTTTTATAAGCAATAATGTATTTATATTTAAATGCCTGTTAGCATTCAGTCTGATAAATGACAATGTCTTTATTTATTACCCTCTTAATGCCTAGTATCATAAGCGCTGATGCTCACATTTATTTATACACAGTGATAATTGCATTATCCTAGCTGGAGAAAAAACATTTACATTGAAGAAATGCAGAGAAAAGCCTGGGTAAAAATAAAACAACAAACAGTAGAATGCAATTCCATAAATATGTCATTAGAGCAATATTAAAAAGTACTATGGAAGTAATATGAATAATGACAACCCTTTGCCTCATATAATAAAGAATATGAAAATTTAGCAGAACTATCTTAAACATGATGTTTCTAATATATTTAAAATCTGTAAAAGTAAAGAGCAACCTAACTGGCTTCCTTTGTAGCCATCTGGATGAAACTCAGGACAATACACACTTGAGACTTCCAGAGGGAGAACACAAAACACCAGACAGACAAAGACAAAGCATGTGTGCTACTATGCTTGTGCATGTGTGTACATTATAAGCCTTGCTTCTGCTGCATCATCTGGTGGCTCCACTAGGGGTCAGTGCAGTAAACATTCAGACTGCATTTGTCTTTTGGGGTGACAGCTGCTATTTATTCCAGCCTCCCCCTTGATGGTTTCTACAGTGCCGAGTTGCTAGCTGACCCCATGTCATCTGCTTGTATGCTTGTACTCAGGACTTTGCTCTATGAAGTTGGGATTAAGTTTCAGTTTTTGTTAAGCTTTATGTCTGATGAGTGGCCTGAGCAACACAGTCTTTGACACTTTGATGAGCTGATCTTTTTATTTGATAGTATTTAGTTACCAGACTCCAAAATTTTATTAAGAGAGTAGTTTTCCATCTCAGTGAAAATAGGAAATTAGAGGTTTATAGAAAACAGTTGTCTACAGCAAGTAGATATTGGAATAGGTAGCATTATGAAAGCAACATGATTAAAAGTCTTCAGTATAAGTTGGTATACATATAAAATCAAGTGTGACTATGTTTTTAACCTTTTTATTGGTTATTTTTAAATGTGATTTGTTTAAAAATAAACATCCGGTATTAGTCAGTATAGGTACAAAAGGTTTTGTGATTTAAGATTTTAAACTTGTTACTGGCAATTTGTAAATGTTATTTGTTTAAAAATGAACATACCTTATTAGTCAGTGTACATATCAAAATAGCACAATTACATTTTTAAACTTATCACTCGTAATTTGTAAATGTAATTTGTTTGAAAATTAACAATCAGTCAATATATGCGGGTTCACGTCAGAAGATCAAAGTTCCACAATGTCTAATGGCATATGATGGAGGCCATATGATCGATTTACAAAAACATTGAAGCTTATGTATGGAGATCATGGTACAGTGGGGATCAGAGAATTTACGCTTTCCCCACTGGAGTGCAATCTCAGAGTTGGTATATATAATATGTAGGGGGTGATTTTTGTTGTTTAGCATTATTCGATATTCTGTTAATTCGGTCATTTGATCTCGACCATACAACATTCGAGGTTATGGTATTTTGATGTTATACCATAGATCCATGTATGCATAAAAAGAAGTGTGATTGATTTTTTAAACTAGTTAACAGTAATTTGTAAATTAAATTTACTTAAAATTAACATTTTTACAGTGTTTTGTTGGAAATGTCATATTAAATAGGTGTTTTTGGAATTATTCAAAAGACAATATTGAAAAGCACATTTTTAAAATTAGTTTACTGTTTACATGGAAATGAAGTATTATAAGTTACTTTGATGCAAATGGGGGTCCATAAATTGCACAACAGTAATGTTAGCGTCACTAAAGAAATACAGTATGAAATGACACCACCTAGTCAGGTAGGATTCATGAAAATATCACTAGGATCATGTGATCATAGGTTATTAAGGCTAATGATCCTAGGGCCTTTTTACCCTTGCCATTAATGCCTTGGCTTTCCTAATTATCAATGCCCTTGGGCTAGAATAGTTTTGGTATATGCCTGTGCCTTAAGACAGCTACAAACTGCCCTGTCATAAGGGCCACAGGTGACAAGCCAGAGGTGAATGTTTGATTTCCCATTCCCACTGGCCCAAAACACATTTGAATAGACTTAGGGAAGAGCTGTGTTTCACATGAACAGTGAGCCTGTTCCAGAGAAGGGGTAATCACTGAGACTCATACCTGTCCCTCTGACTAATAAGGCTAAGTCCAGTGGGACTATAATCTCCTTAGCTCTGGATGCCATGCCCTAAATTATAAGGTGTACCATGTAGAAGGACTTTCCCACTACCATAGACATGTGGTGATAAACGTTCAGTTACTGTCAACCCGAATTCCCAAATGATTTACCACTGGGTCTATTCTTAAAGGAATGTTATTAATGTTATAATTTGCAGGGGTGGTCATCTTCCCAAAGGTATGATTATGCATTTTTTTATTGAGTTTTAGGCCATGGTTCTGGCACCAGTTATTTGTTTGTGTCAGCACCTCCTGGAGGAGATCAACATATGTTGGGGAATTCAATAATTACACCCAGCTTGCAGCTGTTATCAAATTTGGTCAGCCAAATGCCCTCTACACTGCCTCAACTTCAAAGAAGCATATTTCAAACAGGAGTGGTGCAGTGAGGCACCACTATTAACAAACCTCTTGGTGGAGGTGGATTCCCCCACCCTAATTTCATGTGTCCTTTCTGTGAGCCATTTGTCTATCTATTGGGAGACATAGGGATTTATGCCTAAATTTGTAGGTTTACCAATTATACCTGAGTGAGGTATTGTGTCAAATGCTTTTGCCACGTCAAGGTGGCAGTATGTACAGTTTTGCCCTCATCCATGGCTCTAGTGACCTTCTCAGAAAAGTCAAAGTTTAGTAGTAGGCATGACCTGCCCTTGACAAAATCGAACCAGGATGGTTACAGTGTTTGAAGATTTCCTGTCTCTTTTTATCAGGTCCATGATAATTCTTTCCATGGCATTGCACATAAGACTAGTCAAACTTATGGGTCTGTAGTTGCTTGGGTCTGTTGATGGTCTGCTTTTCCATAAGGGGATGACCGCTGCAGTCCTCCATTCCCTAGGGACAAAAACTGTCTGGAGGCTGTGGTTGAATAGAGAGTCTAGTGGGCCTGGCAGGTCATGTTTCAAGCTATTTAGGAGGTGTTCTGGGATAATAAACTGTCTGGAGTCTGTGGTTGAAGAGATATTCTAGTGGGCCTGGCAGGTCATGTTTCAAGCTATTTCGGAGGTCTTCTGTGATAATATCAGCACCCATTGATGCAGTATTTTTAACTGTGGACTGTGCAGTTAGGACCTGTTCTTTAGTATTAGTTGGAGAGGAATGGTAGAAGGTGTTTCCTGGGGGAACTGTGGCGATAGGGCTCAAACTGGAGATAAATGTATTAGCCAGCAAATTTGTTATGTCTCTTGTTCAGTGTAGGAAGTTCCATTTGCTATTTGCTCAGCACACTGCTGAGTGTTCCCTTTAAGGTTACATACATAACTGAAAATGCCTTATAGTTATCCTTAGCCTGGGAGGCTACTTTTGCCTCAAAGTTGGCTTTGGTGGACTTACGTAGTTCCTTGAGTTCTTGTTGAGTCAGTAGAGGGAGTGTTTTTGTCTTTTGAGCATAGCCCTTCCTGTTTTTGGACAGGATTTTCTTTCTTTTGTTGTACAACCTATTTATACTGGGGGGCCAACCAAGAGGGCTTGTTTTTGGAGTTTGCCTTATGTTTAATTTGATTTGGTACTGCTGTTTCTATGCAGTTATTTACTTGCTTGTACCGGATTTCTGTAAATACTTTCACATAGGCCACCATATTCCCTGAGTTTGGGGGGAGGCAGGCTTGGAATTTAGCTTGGAAAAGTTCTTAATCTTTCTGAGGTTTTCTATGAGTTGTGACTGCTTTCTGATCTGATCTGACAAGTGAGGACATTACATGGGGGGGGGGGGTGCAACTTTCCTTCATATTTGGGAGCACCAGATCCAGGATATTTGTCCCCCTAGTAGTTGTGTAGACTAGCTATTCCAGGGTGTTTGCATTGACAGAATCCAGAAATCTTTGAGCCTGCATGTTAGTGGTTGTGTATTTATCCTAGTTAATGAAGGGGTAAATGAAATCCTCTATGGATATGATATTGGGCTAGATGGTAAGTGATTCTAGTAAATTCAGGAATGCGGTATGGATTTCCTGGTTCATAGTGGGGGACCTGTAGCTAGCAAGGATATGATAAGGGTTTTTTTCCTATGGTTAGTAGGATATGGAATAGATCAAGCATGTCATATTGTCTGACCAGTTTTGAGGTCTGCTTAGTTTTTAGGTAGATCGATACACCTCCACCTCTTGTCCCTTATTGTACAGTACCTGGTCTAAATGTGTGGAAAGCATTATACTCTTGTATTGCTGGTAAGAAGCAAGTTTTAAATTCCCTTCAGAAAGTTATATTAAAAAGAAGGACTGTTGTTAATAATGAGGAATAGATAATAGAGCACAGATAGGTGAGCATGACGACTTGGGTGGTAGAAACTATTGGAGAATGAGTGTTTTGAGTTATAGTATGAATAGTGGAAATAATGCCGACGTGGATAAGAGGAACATTTGTTTTGTGACTGTTTATAATGTTCTCAGTGAACAAATTGTTAGAGTTCTAAAGTATACAGCGGTGGTGGTGCTGCGGTAGCATTGTCGCCTCACAGTGAGACGTCCTGTTCGATTCTCAGCTGGAGCGTCTTCTGTGTGGAGGCATGCATGAATGGGCATACCTTCGTTGAAGGTTGTGCGTCAGGGCTGGCAACTCGGCACGTAAAAATCTACTGCCAATCATTAGCGGACCGGAGTTCTGCTGTGGCGACCCCTAAAAGGGAAAAGCCGAAAGACACAACATTGACCAGTTTTATTAAAGGATAAAGAATTGGCTAATATGATTAAACCTTAGCCTTGTGTTTCTTTTAGTCTAGCTGATATATTGGTCCAAAGTAAATTTGTGACAGATATTTCTGGGTAAATTAAGCTAAATAATGGTACATGTAGTTGTGAAAAATGTTCAATCTGCAACCAAGCGTTGAGTAATTTTTCTAAAATTAATAAGATTAATTTTAATCCTGTTCAACAGTTTAATTATAATACAGAAGGGATAATTTATGCTTTACAATGCCCCTGTAACTTGTTTTATATTGGGGAAAGTCGACAGGCTTTCAAAACTTGATTATAAGAGGACATTAGAGGTATTAAAAGAGTTCATTTGGAAAGCCCTTTAGCCACATATTTTAAGTATTTTCACCAAAGTAATGCTGCCCTACTTAGAGGTTGTATTCTGAAGCAGGTCGGGTTACAAATGGGTGAATTAGTTGCTCTTAAAGAGAAACTACTATATAAGGAAGCTTTGTATGGTTTATGGCTTTACTGGAAAGGCTCACCCAGATTCTGCTACAGTTTGCTGTGAGAAAAAGGTTAGTTTGCTTTTTGTTTTGCTTTGTATTACTTTATTGCCTTTTTCTATTTTGTATAATGTGGTTTGTTTTCTTTACTTTGTGTTTTACTTGTATTCTACTTTTAACTTCATACTAAAACATGAAAAGAGACCACAGCTTTGTCTCTTGTGAGTCAGACAGAATTTTTTCCCACCCTTTCATCCAGTTACTGTCGTGTTCTTAAACACCACTGTCTTTCTAGTTGCTTGCCCCTTATGTTAATTTGACCATATATCTCATTTCCTCTCTGCTTTTACTGGCTGGTGTGAGTAAATACAAAATTATCATTTTGTGAAGTCACTCCCCTTCAACTATTTATTGACCATCCTACTGTATTCCATAGTACCAGAATACAAAAGTGACCACCCCCTTTCAATCTATCTTGCTGTTTTAAAAATAGTTACTCTCCACTAACACTTAACTTTTAGACAGGTAAAACTTAAGTTACCTACTTTCACATCTAACTCCTCTAGTGCACACTGCAGTGTTTAGGATGCAGCCTTTTTTCATCTTACCTTTAAGCATCTATTGCAAGACCACCAGTTATTGTAGAGCCCACATTCTGCCTCTCAGTAGTCATCTTGGGATTAGTGCTTCTGTTTTCTCATGGTGAGAGAAGGAGTGAAGTTACATTATTTCCTGGAGACTGCTGATTACCAGAAAGCTTAATTACTGCTTTATAGGTGACAGCTTAGAATCTGTGCTTATATTCTGATCCTGGTGAGAGTAGGAGCAGAGTGCATTGATTCCTGACACTTTCTGATTGGAGAGTGAGTGTCTGTGCTTAACGTACCTGATTAGTCTGGTTGCTATTCGAGGCATTGACCAGAAAAAGGCTACAAGCCTGCAGACCCTTGCATCATCTGGGATAAGACTGTGGATCACCAAACAGGCAGTGGCCTGCTTCTCTTCTTGGGATTAGTGCTAAAACTAGCTAGTTTTAGCTAGAACTAGCCAGTTTTTTAGTTCCAGCACTCAAAACTGCTTCCTTTTGCTCAGCACTTCTTCAGAACTCGTTGTAAGCACTAAATAAACTACAAATTACTATAGCACTCAACTTTCCTCACTTGTCAAGAGGAAAACAGTTCTTAGTACTTAAATAAATAAGCACCTATCCAGGCATGCCCATGGGTCAGCTCCTGGTAATTTCTCCTGTCCACCTGATGAATCTAGGCATCTTGGGGCAATGCAGCAATTACCTCATGTACACTAGCAACCCTCTCCTCCTACCACCCAACACTACAACCTGTAAGAACTGCACTTATATAGCCAAACTGGAAGCCAAGCTGTCTCCAGCCAAGACTGGACTAGACAGTCAAGAGGAGAAGGTTAACACCTGCACCATACCACACTCAACACATAGTCCTTCAAAACCCACACTACCAAAACCCACACATAGAAACACAAAGCACACACCCACATTCACGCAGGCTCTCAGTAAAAATCTGCCCAAGCAACAGAGACCTCCCAAGCTGAAACACAGACAACCACCCCATCAACACTACCCAAATGACACAGCCCACAAAATCAGTGTGCCACTCAACCTCAGCCCATAAGGCAAAACAACATACCCAACACACTAGTCATAAGTAAGTCAGGCACACTGATGTCCCACTCACGAGGTTAAACAAGGAGAAAGTTACTGTCAGCTGCCTTTTGGGTGCCAGGATCCGCCACATAATGTATGCACTCAGGTCACTCCACAACAAGTACAAATACAAGTCTGTCATTGTCCATATTGATGGGAATGACCTGAGACATACCTCCCTGGACTACATGAAAAGAGATATGAAGGAGCTCTCAAATCTTGTAGCCTAGGAAGTTATGACCCTAGCCCTGAGTAGCATCCTGCCATTGCCCAGAATGATACCACAGTACAAGGACAAAATGATTGACTTCAACACATGGCTAAGCTTCTGGTGTCATTCTAAGGGTATCTAGTATCTGTCTTCCTGGGACGACATGGTCAACAGACCACGATGCTTTGCCAGAGATGGCCTGCAACTAACAGGTGGCCCTGGGATTCCGGATACTGTCTAAGGCTCTTTCCACCCCTATAGTGCCTTGTCTAGGCAAGATTCAAATGCCAAATTCACCACCGTAACAGGTACAAGCAAGCAAACTCTGAGGGTAATGCTACTCAATACTAGAAGTCTAAACATAACACACCTTTTAACCACCTAACTTGGACTGAAACACTAAAGGTGGAGGTGTGTCCATATTTATTAAGGATATCCACACCTCCAGGCTAGTTGCTCAACATAATGCATTAAAAATTATCCATGTACAACTAACACTGGGCAAGACTGCAGTCCAAGTTGTAGCTTGTTACAGATCCCCCATCATGCCCCAGAACTCCCACTCTTCATTTCTTAAGATACTCGAAAATATTAAGGTACAACCCAATACCTTAATTATGGGCGATTTCAACTACCCCACTATCAACTGGGAAAACTACTCATGTACCAACTCATTCGCTCAATGTTTTCTGGAATTCATAATTTCCATCGCCTTGGATCAGCTTGTCCACACCCCCACCAGGGGCAGCAATATCCTGGACCAGGTCATTACCAATATGGGTAACTGTTGTTCCACCCCAGAGGTCAACTCCTCACTGGTTAGATCCAACCACAAGCTAATCACCCTAGACATCCATATCCCACCCCCACCACCCATTAAGGAAACCACCATCAACAACTACTCCAAAGATAACTTCATGCTTCTTAAGATAGAAGTGGCAAACTTCACGGCACCCATGCAGACAGAAAATAGAGGTACAACTGCTGAATCTTACACAAATGCGCTGTATAAGCACATACATGATTGCATGGATCGTGCCATCCTCAACAGAACCAAGACACTATCCTCCAAAAAAGGAAGCCAATCTGGTGGTCCCCTGCCATAAACAAACTCTACAAGAGAAGGAAGAAGCTGTTGCAAAAACGAGTAAAATCCCAAGATTGGTCAGCCTCACCAAGAAGCTGAGATCCCTCATAAAATCCTCCAAAGCCGGTTATGAAAATAAAATCTTCACTGATTCCAAAGACAACCACAAAGCATTCTACAGCTATGTCAAGAAACTCAATGGCAACACTCAGGTCTGCTCTGAACTACAGCACAATGGCAGTAAATATACAGAACCAACCAATATTGCCAACATTCTGGCATATAAGCTCAGTGCTAACTCCCCCCCACCCTCTAAAGAGCACATCTTAATACCAGAAGAATGCAATGCCCCTGTAATCACGGATAAATAAGTAAAGACCACACTCTCCAAAACCAAGAACACAGCATCCATGGGACCAGACAACATCCCAGGCTGTGTACTGCATGAACTACAGAATGAACTGGCACCCCACCTAAGTACCATGTTCAATCATAGCCTCACCTCAGGCTATGTGCCTAATGAATGGTGCACAGTGACGGTTATCCCACTCCACAAAGGGGGTGCCACCATGGACCCCAGAAACTGCAGCCCCATTAGCCTGATGAGCCTGGTCTGCAAAGCCTTGGAACGTATCATCTTGGAGCTTATAAACAAAGACATAGGTAACCTCCTTACCCTAGACCCCACTCAGTTTAGGGTTGTAAAATGTAGATCATGTCTACTAATCCTGATTGACTTCTTTGAAGCAGTCAATAGAGCAATAGATAAGGGCAAGTTAGTGCACACAGCCTATTTTGACCTCGCCAGGGCTTTTGATACCATCCCCCACTCTGGAATTATAGATAAACTCACTAAACCGGGCATAAATCCCTATGTCAGAAGATGGGTGGCCAACTGGCTCACTGACAGAACTCATACAGTAAAATTAGCCGTCTCCAAGTCTGACTTTAGACCAGTGATGAGTGGAATACCACAAGGTTCGGTCCTGGGTCCTCTCCTGTTCAGCATCTACTTCTCTGAAGTGCAGGTCAACACAGAAGGTCTTTGGCTAACGAAGTTCGCAGATGACTGCAAACTGGGAGCCATAATAGAATCACCTAATGATGTAGACAATCTAGAAAAGGGCCTCACAGAGACAGATGCTTGGTTGGCTTCAAGCTCAGTGCCAAGAAGTGCATTGTCATCCCCTTTGGGAAAAACTCAGTACTCATGAACTACCACATAGGGGCAGGTTACTAAACATCGAAAGTGTGATAAGAGACCTCGGGACACAGGTGGACAGTATCTCTCATCTGATAACCACATTGCCACAGTAGTCAGGAAATCCTTCTACATGGCACACCTCATCAGAAAAGGGTTCCCCTCTAGAAAAAAGGAGGTCATTGTTCCTCTCTACTCCATCCCCTCATCAGACCCATTATAGAGTACAATGCCCCATTTGGCATGTATCTCACAAGACACCTACAACAATTGGAAAGGCCACAGAAATACCTCACTAAGAGGATTACCAGCCTCAAACAGATGCCATACACAGACCATCTCAAAAAACTCCAGCTCTACTCCGTCGCTTATCGCATACTCAGAGGTGATCTCTGCCTAACATATAAAGCTGTGTCAAACCCAGAGCTGTTGGACATGCTACACTTAAAGAAATCTGAATCTCTCCATATCACACGCTCCAGGGACTTAAACCTTGTCACCACAATAAACAGAACATGCTAGAGGGATAGATTCCTGTCCCAGAGTCTTCCCATACTCTGGTACAAACTACCCATTCATGTCAAGCAAAGCTCCTCATTGGTACTCTTTAAGAAAAATCTTGACGACTGGATGGGAAATAGAAACTTCACCCTGGGGATCACTTCTGCGGCACTGCTTGACAGGAGCACAGGAAAATGATTTTCTTGGGTGCTGAAAGTCATGGAACCTTTTTGGCTAGGCTTATATAGGCCCCAGGGCTGATAGCCTAGTACCTACCTATGAACCTTGGCTCCAGGAGGGTTAAACAATGAATGTAATTGAAGTATTTGATTAATTAATGTGTTAATTGTGTGTTAATGTTTTTCATATGTATGACTATTTAATGATGGGGTTTAGGCATTCATTTTTACTCCTTGAAGACTTTTTGCCACTGCGCTAGAGGTGATTAAATAAGTGATTCTACTGTTTCTGTGGCTGTGGTTTCTTCTTGTACTACCAGAGTGCCTTCTGTGGCTTTACACCATTGAGTATAGCTAATTTTTACAAATTTCCACCTTGCCAAACTAATGACATAAGAGGTCAGCTTGCACATATAGTTTAATAGTAAGCTAATGAGCCTAACACAGTGCTCATACATGCCTTAATCTGGATACCTAAATCTATGGGGCTGCATGACCCAATGGCACAACTTTATAGTGTACAGTTAAATATCACAATCTCAGCAATGCAGGGTCTTGTCTCTGAACACTATTTTCTTTACATGTTTATTGACACCCACTTGTGTGGAGGGGCATTTCCTCAGTTCCTTACCCTACCTCATAAAGGCAGTAATATTAGATGTTCCTGGACAATAACATTTTAAGGGGATATTGAAGATGAGAGAGGGTGCACCTAGAAAAAGAGCATTTCTTTTAGTATATAGCAGGTGGAAAAAAGTGCCCCCCTGGATAAAGAGTACTGTTATGGATTCCAGAAGGAAAGAAAGTGTACCCTTGAACAGCAAGCACCCAAGTATTTTATACAGATTTATTGCATTATAATGCAATTCCTATAAAGGATATCTTTCTAACTCCACATACATTTATTTTATTTTGCTGTATTAGGTTAACAAAAGATCCATGTTTTCCATGATTGTGTTTTATTATTGGTATTGTTGGATGATTATCCAATACGTATGGGGAGAATTTGCTTGATACAAAAGGTGGGAAAGGGACCAGAGACAATGGGTATCACTGTGATTTATATGGCATCACCCTACACAATAAGATTAAGATTCCACATTACCCTGATAATTCTGAGTTTACCAAAGTTCTCCTGAGTTTGCCAAAATATTTCAAAGGTTTTGTATTTGTAGAAGTTTGTGCACATTTTTTCTGCATTTGGGAACATTTATTGGGGTTTGTAAACTTATTTCCAAGGATTCTTGATAGTGCAGGCATTCTGCCTTTTGTTGTAAAGCAGTTGTTACTGCACTTGAGCTCAAATCAGTTTGTTATACACTAAGAGAGTGTTATTCTGCACTCTGGTATGAGCAGAGGGCTGATTCAACCCATCTGAGCTGGGAACTGTTGGTGGAAGGCTTACTGTGTGTTTATCTGATTGGCCTGAGGCTTAACTATGTAAAAGTCTTTCATCCTGCTTGTATGAAAGTTGTTACTTGTGCCTTGTATATACTGAACCTCTCCAGTTTAAAATTGTGTATAAGAAATGGTCTACATAGTCTCCTACTGTTTATAGCTGCTCAAAGAGCTGCCAGTTTGCGCAGACGGCAGCACCACTGCAGGTCATCCTATAGTTTACTACTAAACACTCTCACATAGACCTTTAAGCGACTCTCCCCTACTCCTTTCCATGTACTAAAGATCTGGTATAATGGATAGGTGCTTCCCTGTCATCTCTGTTTCTGGCCTGGTGGATGTGGGCATCCTGAGGCAGTGTAGTAACTGGCTTGTATTCAATGATAACCACTTCATTTTAGAACAGACAAACACAACATGTGAAATATGTAAGATACGCAATGTCATTGGAGGCTTAGATACACAATGTCATTGGAGAGAAAGCTCTCACATGCACACATGAAAAATGCAAACCAGGTTGTCAGTGTTACGCCCAATACTGACTACCAGCACTAAGGAACAAACACATAGACCCACATATACGGAGGTACTCACATATAATCCACCCAAAACTCCAAGACATCCTAAAAGCATCTGTCAGTGGCCATGTGCACACTCAAAAAAGGCAGTGCCTCACACAACACATAACATTGAAAGTCGTAGTAGCCCCACTTCCAAGCCTATAAGGGAACACACCACACAGCCTAACATTCTAGTTATTAGGGATTCCATTGTAAGACATACTGATGTCCCCCTCACCAGGGTAAACAAGGAGAAGATCACGGTGAGCTGTCTGTCTGGAGCTAGGATCTACCAGATATGCATGCACTTAGGTCTTTAAACCACAAGTACCAGTATGATATGGTCATAGTCCATGTGGGCATAAATG
This sequence comes from Protopterus annectens, assembly GCF_019279795.1. NCBI lineage: Eukaryota > Metazoa > Chordata > Ceratodontiformes > Protopteridae > Protopterus > Protopterus annectens. Next base: position 72,573,995 of record NC_056747.1, on the reverse strand, counting down.
ACCTAAGATGTTCCTCACTGGAATATATGAAGAGAGACATGATGGAATTCTCTGAATATGTGTCCTAAGTGGGTATGAATCTAGCCTTGAGTAGCATCCTACCTTCACCAATGATGATGCCACAGTACCATCAAAAAATGACTGACTTCAGCAATTGACTTAGTTTCTGGCATCACAACAAGGGGATCCAGTATCTATCAGCATGGGAGACATGAGACATGATCAACAACTGAAAAAATGCCACCACAAAACTCAGTATATATCAGCAACAAAACTACAGCAACACTAAGGTAAAACGTAAGTGTTTTAATACATATCGAACAATTCAATAATCCAGACCGGTTTCAGCCTAACTTGGCTTTTCTCAGTGGAACAAGAAAAGTACAAACAGGAAATGATGCACAAATGCAGGTTTAAATAAGGTCCATAGTGGAAGGGAAGTCAAAGGGAAGTCTTGCATGCTCAATCTGGTGGACTTCTTTCAGAAAGTTACCAAGGCAATGAATGAGGGTAAAATGGTACACACCGCTTATCTAGACCTGGTGAAAGCTTTGGACACAAACTCCAGTATGGGAATCATAGATAAACTTACTGTGTTAGGCATAAACCCTTACACTGTCAGGGGGATAGTAAACTGGCTCACTGGCAGGACACATCCGGATAGGCAAATCCACTTCCGATAAGAAACCTGTTACTAGTGGTGTCCCACAGGGCTCAGTGTTTTAACCCCAACTCTTTGTTATAGACTTCGCTGAAGTGAAGGCCAATGTTGGGGGCCTCTGGCTCACCAAGTTAAAGAAGAACCATACCCAAAAAATGAAAAAGCATATGTTTTTAAGCAACTCTTGAACTTTTCTGCATTGCTAATGTCTCTGTATCAAAGTAATCGGTTACTGTTATTTTCTAATTTGTTATACACAACATGGTCTGAAGGAGGCTGCCATGGCTAACATTATTTTGTTTTACAGTCAATGGCTTCACCTTCCTGATGTCATGTTAGAGGGACAGAAAGAACTCTTTATGATGAGGGGATCATTTACTGTAGCTTTCTCTCTCATCAGTTGACAACATTGCTGTGGCTGCTTACTTTTCACTGTCAGCATCAATGTTGTGTCTTTTGGCTTTTCCCAGTTAGGGGTTGCCACAGCGGAACTCTGGTCCGCTAATGTTTGGTAGTGGATTTTTACGTGCCGAGTTACCAGCCCTGACACACAACCTTCAATGAAGGCATGCCCATTCACGCATGCTTCCACACAGAAGACGCTCTAGCTGAGAATCGAACGGGACAACGTCTTGCTGTGAGGCGACAACGCTACCGCAGCACCACTACCGCGGGATTCACTGTCAGCATCAATACGCATTTTTAATTACTTTTCTTCCTTTGATTTTCATTACTGGCCATCTCTGTGACACCATTTTAAGGAATGTTTGACTGACAGGCTTGAAAATGTAAATGAGTTAATTGTTCTTTTCAAAGTAATAACTGTAGTTCAGTGTCCGAGTGTGAGAAATCTGACCCCTGAGATTATTAGGGTTGAGATGGTTTGTGTTGTGTTCACAGTTTTAAATATTGTAGCTGCAATGAAAGTCTTTGATAATCTTCTTTCCCTAACTCCAGAACAAACATGCACTTTTACAGAAATTACACAGCAGAAAAAATGCAAAATCAAATACTGACAGAAAGTAAGAAGAGGTCGATGAACATATCCACTTTCATTCTTTGTGGCACTGAGTTTTATTACGGGGAATGACATTTGCATCTGAAAACTAAATTTGAAAGCCCTTCCTTTGTTCAGACTCCAGGTTACACTATTAATCTGAGGTGTGTTACTGGCAATCTGTAACCGATAAGGCTCTGTAGTTGGGATAAGTGACCTGACCTAATCATTCTGCCACAGTAGTAGCCTTTGTGATGTAACAGATGAGCCAAAAGCAGAAAAGAAAGCAAACATAATTATTAAATGATGTTTTTTTTTCTATATGTGTTTAGTGTTGGATTACGGGGAAGAAAAAATCACTTTTTGGAAAGAAAAACTTGACTTTTGGGTGGAGTTTTCCTTTATGCTGGGAGCAATCACTGAATCCATAAGCAAACCAAAAATGAGAAATGACTGGTGTAAAAGCATGCTCTGAGACTAAATGGTAAAACATTCATAATTGTACCCTTTGGTAAATCAGATATCCCTGCAAATTATAATAATGATAGCACACCCCTAAAAGCAGACTCAGTGGTGAGGGACCTAGGAACACAGATAGCTAATAACCTAAGCATCAAGGTCAAAGGAAGCCATAGTGCCATTTTACTCAGCCCTCAGTAAGTCATGGTGCCATTGTACTCAGCCCTCAGTAAGTCATAGTGCCACTGTACTCAGCCCTCAGTAAGTCACAGTGCCACTGTACTCAGCCCTCAGTAAGTCATAGTGCCACTGTACTCAGCCCTCAGTAAGTCATGGTGCCATTGTAGTCAGCCCTCAGTAAGTCATAGTGCCACTGTACTCAGCCCTCAGTAAGTCACAGTGCCACTGTACTCAGCCCTCAGTAAGTCATAGTGCCACTGTACTCAGCCCTCAGTAAGTCACAGTGCCATTGTACGCAGCCCTCAATAATTCATAGTGCCATCGTACTTACCCCTCAGTAAGTCATAGTGACATTGTACTCAGCCCTCATTAGGCTCATAATCGAGTACAATGCTCATTTCTGCATGTACCTAACCAGGTACTTTCACCAACTGAAGTGGCCCCAGAGGTTTCTCACTAAAAAAATACAAAGCATAAGATGCATGTCTCATGTGGATCGACTAAAGGCCTTATCCCTTTACTCCATCTCATATCATTTATTGAGAGAGGACTTATGCCTGACCTAAAAGGCATTCTCTGATCCAGTCCTGATGAAAATGTTACATATTCACAAGAACTAGGGTTATAGGGTTACACATTCCATGGACCTTAACCATATTTGTGACTCTAACAGAACTTGCTGGAGAGACAGATTCATATCCCAAAGACTACCTCATCTATGGAATAAACTTTTTTATCTTTGTAAAACAAAGCCTGTCCCTCACTCTTTTCAAAAACAGTTTGGATAAATGGATGGGGAACCATAAATTCACTCCTGTGTCCCTTATGGACAGAGACAGTCTGTAAAATGAACCAGGACTCCAACACCCAAAGACCCACTACCCTGATACTACCTCATCCCATATCTGGGTAATTAAGATATAATATTGTCATATCCTGAGAATTATTGTTTAGGCTTGTAAAGACTCTTGCACCATTAACCTAGTAATCACATCTGAAGCTATGATAGGGCTGGTTAAATCATTTAGCTGAGGTCAATGTTATGTACCAGAGACAACTAATAATTTATGTATCATACAAGTAGAATGCACTATGAAGTGAGAGCAAAGGCTGATCTGGATCACACAGGGTGACATGCAGTGATAAAAAAAAAATATTTATGAATTATACCCTTAACATTCCAAAACTGCCCACAAAGCATTGCAGAAGACATACTTACTTTGACCAAGGTATGTCTATCCCTCCAACACGGAAAGAAATATGCTGGCTTGTAGGGTGAAAGGAAAGATACTTCATTAGGTAATAGGAGTACAAAGGATTCTAGTAAAATAATGTATAAAGTACAAAGAAATAAAGGAAGAAACATTAAGAATACAGCAAAATTATTTTTATTTCTTCATTTCTTAGATTAGCGGACTACTTAATCATGTATGGAAGGATGCATAAGATTTTGTTTAAGATAAACACAAAGGAAATTAACTCATTTAGCATTAACACAAGAAAAACAAGAAATAGAACTAGTGCTGCACAATGATTAGAGCAATGTTTGGGTTTGCAGTTCGATTCTTGACTGGGATGCTTTCCTTGCAAGGTTGGCAAGTCCTTGTGTCTGTATGGAGTTTGCCAGGTGATATGGTTTATTCCCACATGCCAGAGATATACCTTTGGGTGAATTGGTGGTCCTTTAAATTGCCTATTGAGATATGAAGGCTATGGGAAAGTGTGCATGCATTATTGATAGTTTCTATGTTTTATTCTCACTGCATGCTAGGATAAGTTCTGGTTCTCCATGCCCTAGAATAGAATAAGGGGGGTTTGGACAATGAATGGATGAATGAATGAATTAATGAATGAATGAATGAATTAATGAATGAATGAATGAAGAATTACAATTTCAGAGTTGACAAAATGGGGAGAAGATGAATAAATAAAAAAAAAATTGCAGCATTACTAATAAAACATAGTACATTATGTTCACAGTGTCAGTATAAAAGGATGTTAAAAACATTGTGCAATAATACATTTCACCAGGTGGCAGATGGTCGAACAATATGGCAGGAAAATTATCTGGTGAAATAAATGTTTAGTGCAATAAATGACTAGTGCAATAAATGACTAATGAAATAAATGACTAGTGCAATAAATGACTAATGAAATAAATGACTAATGAAATAAATGACTAGTGCAATAAATGACTAATGAAATAAATGATTAGTGCAATAAATGACTAGTGCAATAAATGACTAATGAAATAAATGACTAATGAAATAAATGACTAGTGCAATAAATGACTAATGAAATAAATGACTAGTGCAATAAATGACTAATGAAATAAATTACTAATGAAATAAATAACTAGAGCAATAAATGACTAATGAAATAAATAACTAGTGCAATAAATGACTAATGAAATAAATGACTAGCGCAATAAATCACTAATGAAATAAATGACTACTGAAATAAATGATTAGTGCAATAAATGACTAGTGCAATAAATGACTAATGAAATAAATGACTAATGAAATAAATGATTAGTGCAATAAATGACTAGTGCAATAAATGACTAATGAAATAAATGACTAATGAAATAAATAACTAGTGCAATAAATGACTAATGAAATAAATGACTAATGAAATAAATAACTAGTGCAATAAATGACTAATGAAATAAATGACTAATGAAATAAATAACTAATGAAATAAATAACTAGTGCAATAAATGACTAATGAAATAAATGACTAATGAAATAAATAACTAGTGCAATAAATGACAAAATAAATGACTAATGAAATAAATGACTAGTGCAATAAATGGGTAGTGAAATAAATTAGTAGCTCAAAGTACACAAAACTGACTGACAGCAATGCATTGGGACAGCAAAAGATAATCAAAAAGTGCTTCTTTATTTCCTTCTTCAGGTCTGAGTTTGCTGTCCACAAATTGAAGAAGGCTGGAAACACCCCTGGACAGTACATACTCCGCTGCAGCCCACAGGAGTTCGACAGATACTTTGTTACAATTGTTGTTTGGGTAAGTATTTCAACTAAATGATAAAACTGTGATTCTGAGGCTGAGCTTTACAGGCACAGCTGACATTTATTTCTGTCCTGCTTTAAACCTTTAAAAGTTCAATGCTAAGAGCATCAGCAATACCAAGTATGGCAGGAAAAAATGGGAAGGTGGCTGCAGCAGCATCAGTTATCGTTTGTTTTGTGGCATGGCTAGTAAATATCAATTCATCACACCTTTTCTTTTTCAAATTACCTGCAAAGTACTGTTCTCTGTATTTGCTAAAGCAAATGTGTGCCTGCTCACGAGTGTGTTTTGTGTTTGAACGCGCATGTGTACTTCTGGATTTTGTGTGTGTGTGTGTGTGTGTGTGTGTGTGTGTGTGTGTGTGTGTGTGTGTGTGTGTGTGTGTGTGTGTGTGTGTGAGTGCTAGAGAAATATATAAATACAAACTTGTGCTGGTAATGCATACTTCATTTAACTTGAACTGACCTATTCTTTTATGATTAATACAAAAAATAGGTTTCCATCTGCCTGCATTGCTGATGCTAGTTTGAGTGGATAAGTACTTCAGTGATACTGCAGTACTATGAAGCAGTGCCATTCTCAAAGTGCAGGGCCACTGTTGATTATATACAATATTAGGATGTTTCTCCAGCAACAAAGGGCCACATCTGTAAATATATTACATCAGTAAGGACTGTCAGCTCCACAGAGTCGATCTTCTGGCAGTATTACACTAGTAAGCTAGGCAGCTCATCTAACCACATTACGGTACTAAGTGGAACAATCATCAGAGGGCCATTTTTCTAATATTGCTATGGAGGACTGCTCTCTGACAAAAGTGGATTAGCCCCATGGTGATCACTCTTCTAACAATCCCATGTATGCATAGAGAAAGCCTAAAAGGGCAATTTATTTAACAAGATCGCACTTATTTACTGAACAAGCTACAGAAGCCCACCTATCTCACAATATTATATTAATAGTTATAGCCAGTCACTAAATACATCTGTAATATATTGTGCCAACCCTAAAAGGCTGCTCTTCTATTAGCATTGCAGTAGTAGGTGATGGATCCTCAGAGGGCCATTTCAGTAAAGACATTACATTATCAAATGGGGCAACACTTGATGGCCTGTCTTCAAACAAGTACAACATTAGTAAAGGCTGCTAGATGGAGATACTCTTTCTACAAATGGTCATGTACTACAGGCACTGTGTCAGACCCAGATGACCATTCTTACCAACATATTTCATTCCTAGGTAATGTCAACTTTACAGGGCCACTTCTCCAAACATATTCCACTGTCAAGTGCTTCTAGCCCAGGAAGAACTTTGCTCCAGCACTGTAAAAGTAGCAGTAACTCCTGAAGGCACTTCTGTTAGGGTCCTTTACTAACAAACAAAATTAACTTCAGAATCTATGGTTCCAACAATACTGCACAAGTTTTTCCACCTTCTAAGGGCCAGTCCTTCAACTGAGTTATGCTATATTTCAACAGTGTTGTACTATGCTTCAACAATATTACACTATGGTTTATATCAAATGTGTCTGTCCATTTAATAGTATACTAACAGGCAATCACTACCACAGAAATGTACTTCTCAAAGCATTCTCTAATTCTAACAAGTTTTACATGCCATAAAATGACATGTCTCCAGCAAAACTGCACAAGGCATACTGTATGTCCCATGACGGCGACCTTTAACAATACTACACACACAAGCAGCATCATATCCAACAATTGTAAATTAGCAAGCAGTGTAAACCCTGAGCTAAACTGCTCCCTGTTGTAATTTCAGGGTTCCTAATTGCGAGCCCTGAAACTGGGAAAACATAGTACAAAAATACAGAACATCACTGATCTCCTTTTAAGCTGGTTTTGCATGGGGGCAAGCCTTCTGCTCGCCTCAATGTGCCCAAAATGGGTGGAAGCCCCTGACCTCACCGAACTTGCATTTACCAACTCTGAGATCACCATATCTTGGAGAGAAGGGAATTTTATGAGCTACAGCCAACCTGGACTTATGACTCTGCATTTTTGGTTATTCAGTCTGACTGTTCTGGAGCTCATAGTAATAAGTCACAGAGTATCAAACAGTTACCAAGCTATAAGCTGTCTGTTTTTTGTCAGTCTTGGGGGGACCTCCAACAGTACCAGCTTGGGAGATATTCCTTTGATAGTACTGCAGCCACAAACAGCCACCAATACAACAATAGATAGTGTAGATGCAGCTACAGGGAGACATTCCAACAATTTTTGAAAGTGGCGTCTGCCACAAAGGGCCACTTCTTTAACAGTACTCAGGCAAGTGCCATTAGTGCAGAAAACCACTCATCATAGGCCTTACCACAAGCCCCAAAAAGCACTGCTCCATCTGCAACATACAATCAAGTTATTACAAATGTAGAAGGACACAACTATTTGCTGGCAAGGGCCACTGACCTGAGAAAGTTACTTTGACATTATTGCCCTGATGTCACATCGCTGACAGTATTATATTACAGTGAAGACCCAGCATGATGTGGCTTATGTGTGAGAGATGTAAATACATAGGTTCCCCAGAGGCAGAAGTCTCGCATTCAAATGAGGTTGTCAGGAACACCCACACTACATCTGTCACACACACTGCTCACTATATAGACAGATTGTCTTATGAGGTGGTGTGTAAAAGAAAATTCCCCAAATCACAAAGACCTCCAAAGCCATTTAATGGCAACAGTGCTCCTCAGCAATCACAAAAGCATATACTGAAAGCAACACCAGACATCTTACATAAGCCTATACCCAATGGTCCCCCAAACAGCAAAGCTTATAAGACAAGCATTTACTTTACCGAATACTCTTGTCATTGGGTACTCAACCTTATGACAGACAGACACTCCATCAACAGGTTAGTGCTTCAACAAAGTATTAGTTTAAGGGTTTGCAACCAACTTAGTGTACGTTTTTTATTTTTTATATTTTATATTTTTCCCCTGACAGATTTGTTTGTTTTTCAATTGAATTGTACAGATTATAGGTCACATTAAATGTGGGAAAAGTTTTGAAATGATTTATTGTGGTCTCATTTTTTATATCAAAAAAAATGGCATTTTAACAGTGGTGTGTAAACTTTTTATATCCACTGTATGTGAAGAAGGCCTTATGATTGCCTCTAGTAGATGTGGCCAATTTGGACTGGAAGTTTACTTTGGAGCATTTCACTAGTGCTCTTATTTAGACCAACAACAGTATAGACTGGGCTAGAGGTGGAGGTGACTCAGTCTACATTAGTAACAAACACACCTGCAGGTTGGTTAAACAGGATGATACCATGGAGCTCATCTATGTGCAAATCACCATAGGTAAGGTCCCTCACCATATTACGGCTAGCTACAGGTTACCAACTATGTTCCTAGAGTCTCACAACTCTTACCTAAGCCTATTACAGGTACTCACCATCCAACCAAACACCCCATTCATGAGTGACTTTATCCCTCTATAGACTGGGAAAAGTACACTGCCTCAAACTCATAGCCACAACACTTCCTGGGCTTTATGAACACAAGCACCCTGGAACAGATAGTGCACACTCCAACCAGAGGATCAGGCAGATGGAATCTCCTACTCTCCAACAAGGGACAGTGTTGCACCCCCCCCATGTCACATTCTCACTAGTGAAGTCAGATCACAAATTTGTCTCATTTGAAGTAAAAATCAACCCAGAAAATCCAGCTAAATTATTATTATTATTATTATTATTATTATTATTATTATTATTATTATTATTATCAAAGGCAAACTACTTCCCATTAAGTGACAATTTGCCAAAATTCAAAACTCCCCTAACCCCGAGACCACAGCTACCTATGCAGAATTATTCACGGAGTCCCTGTACAAATATGTGAATGGCCACATAATGGCTGTTGTCCCTACCAGAAATAAACCCAAAACAAACACAAAATACAAATCCTACTAGTGGAATTCTCACCTAAACTGGTTATATAATAAAAGAAAAAACATATGGCCAAAATCAGGAAGAGCAAATCCCTTAAGGAAAATTGCTCTCTTTAACAACTAAACAAGAAACTAAGAGTTCTAATTAAGTCCAGTAATGACAACTATGAAGTCAGGATAACCTTGCAGGCTAGCGATAATCACAATGCCTTCTTCAGCTATATCTTTAGCGGTAACTCAGAGCAGTGTGCTGAACTGGTGGTGAAGGGTACCACTATCATCAGTGATGGTGACATAGCAAATTTACTGGCTGATAAATTTCAACTCAAACTTCACTCCCTCACTCCCCCCTTCTTCATGAGGTGAAAATTCCTCCAAAACACTTGCCCAGCTATCAACAGGGACCAGGTGTTGGCAGCCTTCAATAAAGCCAAAAACACTGCCTCCACAGGTCGCAACAAAGTCCCCAGCTGCCTCCTAAACAGTTTATAACATGACCTATCAGGACCACCTGAGGTACTGTCCAACTACAGCCTAGAAATAGGCAGCATTCCAAGTAAATGGAAGACTGCAACAGTCATTCCCCTCCACAAGGGCAGGTCATCAACTAACCCAGGGGACTACAGATCCATCTGTCTAAATAAGCCTAATATGCAAAGCCAGGAAATTAATTATCATGGAAATGTTAAATAAGGACATTGGAAACCTACAAAACACCAGACCCATCCCAATCTGGCTTTGTTAAGGGAAGGTAGTTAGTAGACTTCTTTGAGCGGGTCACCAAGGGAATAAATGAGGGTAGAACAGTGCATACTGCGTATCTTGAATTGGCTAAGACATTTGATACAATGTCCCACTCAGGCATTGTTGACAAGCTGTCTGAGCTAGGCGTAAATCCTTACATAGCTCATTGGATAACCAGCTGGCTCACAGACAGGAACTAAGAAATCAGGATCAGTGAGATCTTCTCCTCCAAAAGACTGGCCACCAATAGAGTATCCCAGGGCTGTTTGGCATCTACTTCTCGAAAGTCAAGGCTAGTACCCTCGAGCTCTTTGGCTACTACTTCTCAGATGTCAAGGCTAACATTCAAGGCCTCTGGATCATCAAGTTTGCAAATGACTGTAAATTGAGAGCTATTATAGATTCCTCCCATAACACCAAGATCTTGCAAGTGGGTTTAGTGCAGACAAATGACTGGTGCCAAAACCATGGCCTAAAACTCAATGTCAAAAAATGCATTACAATGCCCTTTCAAGAAACTGCCAACCCAAGTTAATTACTTCATCAATAAAACTCCTCAAAGAGTAGCAAGGGATCAGGGAGCATATGCAGACAGCAATCTAGCCTTTGACCAACATCTAGCTAAGATAATAAGAAAATCATTCTATGTCACCCAACTTATAGGTAAGGGTAAGGCCCCCAGGACCAAGGAAGTTATAGTATCATTGTACTTGGCATTTATCAGATCTATCATTGAATACAATGTCCCCTTTGGCATGTATCTAATCAATCACTTGCAACAGTTGGAATACCCTCAAAGGTTTCTCTCCAGGAGAATCCAGGGCATGTATACCCTACCCTACACTAATCACTTAAAGGCACTGTCTCTGTCTCTGTATTTAGTTTCCTACAGGCTGCTAAGAGGCTTTGCCTGGCTTACAGGGCTTCCTTTGACCCAGCCTTAATGGATATGTTGCACATGCACAAAACAAAACAAAACACTAGAAATGCTAGATCCAGGAATCTGAACTTTGCTTGCAACATAAGCAGAACATGCTGGAGAGATTGATATATGTCCTAAAGGATCCCCGCACTATAAAATAGACTCTCCATCAATGTAAAACAGCATTCATCCCTTACCCAAGTCAAACAAAACCTTGACAATTGGATGAGACATCATAAATTTACCCCTGTTCTGTCCCCCATGTCATTTATAGACAGAGCTTATCAATAAGAAAAGTATTATCCTAACTATCACCCCTCTAAAAATCCTTAGTTATCTGTCGACTAACATGCCCCCTCAGTATAGATGCTCATGATACTTAGTACCCAAATGGTTTGGGCTGCATGACTAGGCCTGTATGGGCCCTAGTGGTCATTAGCCTATTAATAACCTGTGAACCTATGAGTGAATTCATTCCATAATGGCAGGAGTACAGGAGTAATGCTTTATGAAATAATACCAACAACTCCGTCAGTATAAGCCTGTAACAACATCACACAGATTTCTTTCTAGAGCATTATGCTAACATACTTTACTAGAACTACTGAGTTAGTAAGAACTGCTAGTCCCAGAAAGTGTCTCTTCAGCAATACCAGAATAACATGCAATACCAGTTTAAGACAGTTGTGCCTTCTTCAATATGGAATTGGAAAGTTCTGCTAACTCCTGACAGGTATACTCTACTAACAAGAGTCATCAATACCAGAGAATATTTATGCAGCAGTTTGCATGTTGTCAAGCCAGTATCAGTAAGATATCATCTCCAGCAGTAATGTAGTACTAATTAAAGCAACAGTCAGAGATCACCTCTTGGATGGTACTGCATTGTCAAGTAATACCAGTCGTAGAGGCAGTACTGTAGTACCAAGTAATACTAAGCCCAGACATCACTTTTCAGGTGGTACTGCATTGTCAAGTAATACCAGTCTTAGAGGCAGTACTGTAGTACCAAGTAATACCAAGACCAGACATCACTTCTCAGGTGGTACTGCAGTGCCAAGTAATACCAGTCTTAGAGGCAGTACTGTAGTACCAAGTAATACCAAGCCCAGACATCATTTCTCAGATGGTACTGCATTGTCAAGTAATACCAGTCTTAGAGGCAGTACTGTAGTACCAAGTAATACCAAGCCCAGACATCACATCTCAGGTGGTACTGCATTGTCAAGTAATACCAGTCGTAGAGGCAGAACTGTAGCATCAAGCACTACCAAGCCCAGACATCACTTCTCAGATGGTACTGCATTGTCAAGTAATACCAGTCTTAGAGGCAGTACTGTAGTACCAAGTAATACCAAGCCCAGACATCACTTCTCAGATGGTACTGCATTGTCAAGTAATACCAGTCTTAGAGGCAGTACTGTATTAACAAGTAATACCAAGCCCAAATATCACTTCTCAGGTGGTACTGCATTGTCAAGTAATACCAGTCTTAGAGGCAGTACTGTAGTACCAAGTAATACCAAGACCAGACATCACTTCACAGGTGGTACTGCATTGTCAAGTAATACTAGTCTTAGAGGCAGTACTGTAGTACCAAGTAATTCCAAGCCCAAACATCACATCTCAGTTGGTACTGCATTGTCAAGTAATGCCAGTCATAGAGACAGTACTGTAGTACCAAGTAATACCAAGCCCAGATATCACTTCTCAGGTGGTACTGCATTGTCAAGTAATACCAGTCTTAGAGGCAGAACTGTAGCATCAAGCACTACCAAGCACATGGGGTCACATCTCTGGTGGTGCCTAGTAGTAAAACATATATAATTGTCTCATGTGTTTTATAAAGCAACACTCCCTGCAAATAATTTAAAATATTGTATTTACAAATCCTGAATTGTTTCTTTTCTTGAATAAAAGGCTCACCCTATGCATTAAAATAGTATAATTTCCTTCACGTTCTGCTGTCATGCTTAAAATTCTGTGCACAATACTCTGTCTTTATACTATGGATGCATTGCCATATTCATGGCCACACACAAGTGCACTGTGCCTTTAAGTTCTCTCCTTTGGCCTGCATTATTATAGAGAGAGATGAAACAAGTTTCATTTGTACAATTTCATGAATTGTAAAAAAAGGTGAACTATTTATTTTTGAAATAATAGCATTGTGTAGCAGTGATACACCACGATAGGATCATGAGGAATGTATGTACTTACACATGATGGACTGGCTCTAGCTTAATCACTTGAAGTGAATCATTGCTGACCGAGCAATGTCCTCACACAGAGGTAGAAAATGAATTACATACACCCTTCCACGGTGCATTGCCATATTATGCAGGCAGTAAAACTGAAATGAGCTATAGTAACTCTCAGCAGAATGCACAGACGGACAAGCAGACAACTTGGGCATGGCCTTTGGTTGTGCACATGACTAACGCATCTTCTTTTCTGTACTTCCTTTTACGTTGGGGCCACTTTAGTACCACAGATCTGCTAGCTGGTTGCGATACTTTTCAGAAGTTTCAGAGCTCAAACCTCTCAATGATAACTGGATTTCCTTTTCATTGCCTTCGTAAAAGTTTGCAATAGCCTGTCAGATTTTTTTTATCATTTTCTAAGGTGATTTAAACAGTATGCTGCACTCAGTTTCTGATCCTTGGCTTGCTGTAGTGTGGTTAATGACTACCTGTTATGTCTCTGTAACCTTTGCTTAGACCCTGCATTGATTTACTGTAATTAATAATTCAATGTCCTGTGATTATTCACTAACTTGACATGTTATGGTCTCAGTCCCAGGCTAATGTGGCTCACTACCTCAGTGTGCATTGGTTACCGAGGCTAAGTTCTTTAATTTTGGCCATTTATTCAGTAGGTAGCCAGCTCATGCCACTGTAACAGTTTTATATACAAATTATAATGACACAGAATTATGTACAGATAGGAAATGTCCTATAGCAGTCTCCTCAAGAATATGAAAATTTTTTTCTTTCACCCATTTTTTTATTATGTTAAAATTAATATATTTGCATGCTGCCTTGCCATTGCAAAATTATGCCCACCAATAAATAAATATATAAATATATGTATGTATGAGAACAAGGGTGTAGCCTGGCATATGCCATGCATCCCATGGCAAGCACTTTTTATTTATATTAATTTATTTTTATTTTAATATCTCACTTTACTGCGGTGGTGGTGCTGTGGTAGCATTGTCGCCTCACAGCAAGCCATTGTCCTGTTTGATTCTCAGCTAAAGCGTCTTCTGTGTGGAGACATACGTGAATGGGCATACCTTCGTTCAAGGTTGTGCGTCAGAGCTGGCAACTTGGCACGTAAAACTCTACTGTCAATCATTAGCGGACCGGAGTTCCGCTGTGGTGACCCCTAACTGGGAAAAGCCGAAAGACACAACAACTGGAGCACTGACCCATGTTCACTTTAAATGTAAAAAAAAGTTTTTAAAACAGACAGGCAAAGCAGATGTGTTCCTTCCTTATTCAGTTAAATTATGTTTTCACATATAAGCTGCTTAATTGTGCATTGTATGCTGCAGATCAGTTTTGAGATTAGGTACATTGAAATAAATTCATGACATTTGGCCTGCCACAGCTCAACTTATGGTTAGGGGAGTACATTCTGGAAGCTGTCGTATAACTGTAAAAATGCTGGCGACATCCCCTTTAGTGCATCTACAGAACTGTAAAAAAAAAAGACTTCCTGACTAAAGTGTGAATCTTTTGTGCTAGAAATTCATAAGTGCGACTGTCACAAAAGATTACAGTTGTCATATATATCAGCAATGACATAGTGGAATTATCAAGGAAAAATAAATCCTCACAACATCACACTCAGTCATAAAATGCAGAACCAAAACCCTGGAATCATACTGTACCAATCACTCATTGGAGTGTCAGCCCTTTTTGAATAGAAGCCTTACACCCACAAAGAAACAACACAAAAGCAGAATGTGCAGTGGGTGCTAAATGTCTCTGTACCCCTCATGTGCAGACTTCACCCTCACATCTGTATCCTCTAAATATAGTATACTGAAGCTCAACATGCCTTGGAGTAAAGAGTTAATTACAGATGGAAACATTGTTTATAAATTCAATAATTTGCTAATAACACTTTGTACTTTTAAGCTTTGTAAAGACAATTTAAGGGGAAAAACATGAGCCTCCAATGCATGTTTTTGAATTAATTTATTTGTTATTTATTTCACTGAATAGTACATTAAATACAGTTTGAAACTCTGCCCTCTGTATTTTTTACTTGCTTAATTAAGGAATTAATCAGTTAGAGTAGGTAAGTTGTTTGGTCACTTAAGCACACAGTTGTTAACTAAGTAACAGTATGTGTCACGTATGAAATAGATCATGTATCACCAATGCAAACACTTAATGCATACATATCTACACAGATAAGTATACACATAAACTAACTAGTAGGTCACTTGGTTGGTTACTCAGGTGAGAGACTGACGAGCTATTTGACCTGGCTGCCTACTTTCTAATCAACTGACTGCTATATAGAAGATCACTGATCTGGATAACTGGCAAAACTGGATGGAACTTCATTCTTTACTTACTACAGTATTTTTGCTGTTTTAACAAACAGCAAATATCAGGTATATGCTGCAGGCACAACCTTTTTCCAATTTTGCTGTACAACACTTTCATGAAGTCCCTTTATCTTTTATACTTGAATTGTCTTGCCTACCAGGCCATCGGGATATTGTACAAGTAACTTTTTTCCCCTTGGTTCATTAGACACCATTCGGTATAGACTACAAGGACTGCCTCATCAGGAAGGACACAACGTACTCACTGGCTGGAGTACACAGGCAGTTTGATAGTCTGAAGGAGTTGCTGAGGTACTATGAGAACACAAGTCTGCATGCTGATGGCGTCACCATTCAAATGAACTCCTGCATCCCTCCAAGGCCCAAAGGTAGGCCACGCAAGTATGAGTAATTTCTCACTTTAAATTTTGTCAGTCTGATATCAATGGACTGAGTAACCAGTGGCTTTATAAGGACACTTTGGTGCTACAAAATGACAAGTTGCTGCCAGAGAAGTGCCCAGCTGGGGCTTTTAGTAAAAAAATGCTTTTTTAATTGTACCCATTGTCTTTCCATTTAAGGTTGAAAACAAGCATTTTCTTCAGTAATCCTGCCTTTACTATGAGCTGAAAGAAGTCCAGTTTATGCTAGTTACGCTCTGCATAAAATAAATGTGTGAACTGTCTCCATAACATTTAATAATTTATAGAAACTACTCAGGATGCATGTGTCAAATGCCATAAACTCTGTAGCCTTTGGAGATCAATCTTATATCCACCCCTAAATTGAGGTGCAATAGATGAAAGTAAAATTTAGCTTTATACTCGTAAGCTGTAGCTGCTAATTATTTTTAGTTTCCAGAGGCTGTAGGCCACTGAAGAGGTTTGGGTTGGGAGGGGGTTTAGACAGGTGAAAAAAAGGATTGATAATTGGATGGGCAGACACAAATTTACACCAGGGTTATTATGTACAGCCCAGCTTGATTTGGGAGGAAAGCACTATTAAGAATTCAGAAAGGGTGGCAAAACTTTTATGTTTATCTTCTTAAAGATGTATATGACTAGGCATATTATGGCTGAAAACTTGGTAGCTTAAACAGTATGCCGCAAAACACAAAATCTGATTTTTTTTAAGGGGACAAGCCCCCCTGCAAATTATATATAACAACTCTGAGATCAAGTGGGGAAAGGGGCAAAACCCAGTCTCCACTTTACCACAATCCAGCACAGTAATGGTCCATACCATTGGGCTACCATGTTTTTGGCAATCTGGGTTTAATGTTTTAATGTTTGCTCTGTTATTTTAGTTAAGGACCCATATATATATATATATATATATATATTTATATATATATATATATATATATATATATATATATATATATATTAGATATATATATAGATTATATATTAGATATATATATAGATTATATATATATATATAGATATATATAGATATATAGATATATAGATACACACACACACACACACACACACACACACACACACACACACACACACACACACACACACACACACAACACATACATACACATTTATGAGTGTATGACACATGTTTGAAGTAGCAAACTTAAATGCCAGTTATACACTCAAAACTGTCACACAAAGATTAGAATACACAGTACTTTGAAACCCCCTACATTCTTCACACCCCCTCTCAACTGCCCTACCAGCTCCAAGATTGCAATACAATGACAGAAAGGTAAATTTCTTGCACTGATGGTTAATCATCTAATTTTTTGATTGTGACTTCTCAATAAATTGTAGGCAACCGATATAAATATATAAATATATCTATATATATATATATCCACTTTTCTTAATTCCTTGAATTCAGTGTGTTATTTGACTTATATTTCAGCCTGTGGATATAAATGACCTGGCGGGTATACTTCACCTGCCCAAAACACCACCCAAAGTCTACTATTGATGATTTTACTGTTGTCAGTAGACTGTGGTGATACACTCTGAAGTACCATTCTGCAAAATATAAATGTATTTCACAGATAGGCTGTGAGCCCTTACACGCTAAATTCTAAATCTGTTAGTTCCAAGGTCAGAGTAAGTCAGAGACAAGGGAAATGTATTTCCCTTTCTACTGAGTTGGAACAATTGTGGTGGTAGTACACAGATCATAGTTGCTCTTGCTTAAGACTGTAGAGAGGGCACAGTCTCCGAGAAAAACTGATCTCAGAAAACTATGTAGATTATATTTTTTGACTAACATTTTTGGTGCAGTTGTTTTTAATGGACAGCCATGGTTCATTCCTGCAGGATTTAAATAGCCTTATCATTTACTTTCACACAGTATGATGATAAGAAAATTATTTTAAAACTCTGGGATAAATGTAACAAAAAAAAAAACAAAAAAAAAAACAATCACAGTTATCCTGCTCAAGGGGCAAAAATGTAAAACAAAAATAAATATCTGTATGCATTCAGTTTATTAAATGTTGCCCTCTAATTCGGGTATACTACTTTCAGTATTTTATTCAAAGTTATATAACACAATCATCTCTTTGAATTCAGTATTGGATGTAGTAATTGCTATTTGTCAGATCCAAGCATATTTACTCCAAAAAGATAAGAAATAGAGCAGATCACATAACAGGTTTAAAATGTATAGTGCTTTTTTTGTTTGTTGATGGTGAGGGGCAGTTTATTTTGAAACTTCAGAGAAAAGCTTTTGAAGGCATCAAAGTTATATACTTATTTTTATTTTGCTAAAGGCAGCTTGACAGTGTCAGAAATTTTCACTATAGGATCTGAAACACAAAAATGAGCCATTTGTTGGATCATGAATGGTTTAATAGTTTTCATACTCAAGGCTAACATATTTTTGCCACTATGAATACAGATTTCACTTTTATTGTTTTAAAATTAAGTTTTACAAGGCAATTACATATTTTAATACACTTATTTATGAAAAATATAAACTCAAGTTAAAAATCTGGGTCAAAAATGTAAAGCACTTGTTGTATGGGTAAATTCAAAGACATGCTTAGTACTGAGTACTAAACATAGTATGGAAGACAAGATACACTCAGTACTGAGTACTACACATAGTATGGAGGACAAGATATACTCTACTGAGTACTACATGTAGTATGGAGGACAAGACATGCTCAGTACTGAGTACTAGATGTAGTATGGAGGACAAGATGTACTCAGTACTGAGTACTAGATGTAGTATGGAGGACAAGACATGCTCAGTACCGAGTACTACACATAGTATGGAGGACAAGATATACTCTACTGAGTACTAGGCGTAGTATGGAGGACAAGATGTACTCAGTACTGAGTACTAGATGTAGTATGGAGGACAAGACATGCTCAGTACTGAGTACTAGATGTAGTATGGAGGGCAAGATGTACTTAGTACTGAGTACTAGATGTAGTATGGAGGACAAGATGTACTCAGTACTGAGTACTAGATGTAGTATGGAGGACAAGATGTACTCAGTACTGAGTACTAGACATAGTACGGAAGACAAGATATACTCAGTAATGAGTACTAGATGTAGTATGGAGGACAAGATGTACTCAGTACTGAGTACTAGATGCAGTATGGAGGGCAAGACATGCTCAGTACTGAGTACTAGATGCAGTATGGAGGGCAAGATGTACTTAGTACTGAGTACTAGGCGTAGTATGGAGGACAAGATGTACTCAGTACTGAGTACTAGACATAGTACGGAAGACAAGATATACTCAGTAATGAGTACTAGATGTAATATGCAGGACATTTTGCTTGTAGTACTGATAGGCTGAGCATCTCTCATCAGGGCCTCAGAGTACCTTAGAGTGAATGGAATTTTGGAGTTGCAGCACTGTACAGTAGTCACTTCTAAAACATGCTGAACACCAGGGAAACATGGCATGAATTTCTAGGGAGGGCCATAGGACAAATATTAAGGTATCCTTTAGGTCAGCACTGTGTGTATCATGCATTGAAACCAACAAATTGTTCAGTGTGTGTGTCGGTAGGATAAAAATGTTTGCAGTAGGGCAGGTATACATGCTGCAACTGTGCAGGTGATAGAAGGAGGAGGCAATAAATTTAAGGTAAAATATTACAGTTTACTATAGGCTGTGAATATGAATAACACCCATAGTATTGTTTTCCATAGAACCCATTCTAGCACGTGTGCCTAACACAAAGGATATGAGTGAGGGCTACCTAAGATATAAACAGTTAATACTGTCATTTAGAATTGGGACATTGGAGGGGGTGATCACAGACAGAGCACTTATTGTCAAACAGCTAGAAGGAGCATGGAGGTCTACCTCCCACTATGTCACGTATCATTGTATATTTATGGAACATTCATCTTGTGCTACATTGTGATAACTGTGTCACGTCCGGGTTATGTAATCCAAGCTGGGCTGTATCAGCTTTTTCAGTTTTTATGAATGTTATACAGTGACTTCAATTCAGACCACCTTATAAATATGACAGCTGTCATTTACAGAGCCATTTTTTTAACAACCAGGAAAGTCATTGTGTGTTTATTATGCAAAACTACTTGCTATGTAAAACACCAGTCATGATTCCCCATTCTGTTATGTTGTAGCACCTTAAGAAAAGTAGGCTTAAAATGTGAGTAGAACTATTGAAAACCACCTAGCAATGAGCCGGTTTTAGCATTTTGCCTTCTAGCTTGAAATCCATGACATACGTCAGAGCACTTTGGCATTCTGATTGTACTAATCAACCTTAAGATTCAGGAGAAAATGATTTTTTGTAAGATATAAATTGTACTTTTGTTGGGAATAGCCACATTTGAAGAAACTGCCGATTCACCACTATTTTTTGTAGGGCAAGGCTATGCAAAGACAGCAGTCAAACACCTGAGCAGTGTATTCCAAAGCAACAAATGCCTTTGCCATTGATTAATCTTTGCATACTGCTTGGCAGCTGTCTGCTTGTCAGTGGATGACGTGTTTGCGTTTCATTTAAACTCATTACCATGACAGTAACATTACTGGGATATACCTTATCTGAGTATTGGAGGGAATCATTTAAATAGGTATAGATTTCTATTTACTTTTTCTGCAGAACGTGATTATGGTTCTACTCGCTCTCTGGGCCTGTGAGTTGTGGTTGGGTTGGCACAATGCATTATATAATTAATTTCAATCTGAATTAACAATCACATCTACCATTATTGCACAGGGAAAGAGATAATGTCACCTGTTATAATTACATTTGGAAATATTTTCTCATTGTCAAAGTAGTGAAATAAATAATATATGAATGCCTTTTGTTAGCCTTACCGAGGTTTGGATCAAATATGTGGGATGAACAAGAAATATTTCATTCTGATGTAACAGCTACCACTTTTAACAGCATATTTCACCTTTCCTTCTTCCTTCTTCTCCATATTCTTCCTGTCATGTCCTTCTTGTAGCAGTAGGCTGCATGTCAACTTCTAAAATTAATAATAATAAAACATCTTGTGACATCCAGTGAGTACATTATAATTACTAAACAAATGATGCAGCCATGTTATAACAGTGAATGCAATCTTAAGGCAATATTTGGTTTGTTGCTTAATGTTGGGCAGTTTACTTTAACACTTAAATGTGAAAAGGACATCCTGGTATGTGCTTAAGTTAAAGTGTCATAAAGAAATTTATTTGATTCTTTCTGAAGACCACACCAAATTCATCCTGCCTTGTACAGTTTGCCTAAGAAGTATAACAATTTGTTTAGCCATAGGGCATTTTGTAGATTGTTTTCATAATCAGGGAATTCAGGTTTTAAGTTCATGACATGATATTTTTAAAAGGAGCACTCTGCAGTTTTATATATGTATTTTTATGACTTGAGATCATCTGAGTGTTAATGAGCTCCCCAAATTTTGCTAAAACAGATAATCATTTAAAGAGGACAACATGCAGGGCTGCCCAGGGAGACAACTGTACTTTTTATGTACTGAAGGGTTATTCTCTTTTCATTTATGTCCATGAATAACTTCTCAGATACACTTGGGCAGTCAAATCCAGTCAGTCAAACATGTACCCCTCAAGGTAATAGTTTAGGAAGTATGGGAGTTAAAAGTCTTTGCATAGAGGGCAGTGTGGAGGTGTCAGTCCTTTAAGGAAATAACTGTTGACAATCTTCATTCATCTGAATGGCTTTGGTTGTCCAGGTGTCTCTGAAAATTAGTTTATATGCAAAGACCATATTCATCTGCTCACTAACAATGAGAAACTGCAGGAAAGGTGGGGAAAACTCATAAGGCAATGATGATCATTGATTATGCATTGTTCTGAGAAGAAAAAATAAATAAACAACTAAACAAGGTAGCAGATGAGGAGAGACAGGGTGAGCTGTATCAAAAAAAAAAAAAAGACAGCAAAAATAAATAAAAAGGTAGCAGATGGAGAGGAGAGACAGGGTGAGCTGTATCAAAAAATGGGAAGAAGATTATATCAGAAAAAGAAAGGGATCACTAACAAACAAAACTTTCATTTCCAAACCTGATAAGGTGCTCAACATGCTCCTGAAGGAGCTGGAGATCCGAGAGAGTCCATGGCCAAAGCAGAATTTGTGTATTACTTATGTCTAGGTACCATGGCAATGGAAGGATGACTGCATAGTTCTGGAATATAAAGTCTCCCCATATAAAAGCCCGATGTAGTATTGCTTTGTAAACTTTACATCAGCACCGAGAAAAATTATGTAGCACGTAGCAGGCTTGCAATGCTCTAAAGCAAAATTACCAGCAGGATCCCCACTCCGCCACTGCATTTTTTT
Organism: Protopterus annectens; assembly: GCF_019279795.1. NCBI lineage: Eukaryota > Metazoa > Chordata > Ceratodontiformes > Protopteridae > Protopterus > Protopterus annectens. The sequence goes on along the minus strand of NC_056747.1, from coordinate 72,551,728 downwards.
GTGTTATCTATCAGCTCTACTAGTGTGTTTTGGTTCTATAAGGCATGGGTATGGCAGTCATAAAGCCATTCAACACCTTCCCACAGGCGAGTACTAACAGTAAGGCGAAAAATGGAACGATTGTGAAAAATATGGAGGGTGGATTGAAACTTCAAGGCGGGCTGGATACAAACCAGTGGAGTGGCGGAAGTTAACCCCTAATAGGGGGAGGTCCTGAAATGTTGCAACTGGCTACAGTACTGATATCTGCTTATACCTGATGTAACACGAGAAGATGCATAATCCAAGTTTCTGCAATATGCAATACAGAAGTTGATATGGTGACATACATAAAGGAACTGGTGAGGAAACAGCTGCTGTGTGGACTGGACAAGTTAAGTGACTTGTCCTAATGATGTATATTACAGTTCAGTTCAGCAGCAAAATACGTGGTTCGACATTTCAGATGCAGTAACCCCAGACATCGTTACAAGGAGAGGTAGACTGCCACTCAGTATTCTACAAGGGGAAAACAGGAGAATGAAGTTTTGGATGGTGGAGCAAAAAGACAGGCACCAAGTTAACGTAAACCATCATACAGATTAATAGGAGGCTCCCTTACTGGACCAAGGTGGAGGAATTTTATTCTGCAGCATAATATTAGCATGTTTAAGTGCACAGATAGATTCTGCACTTACACTGTATTGATGAGCTCAAAAATAAAATAAAATAAAACATGACTATGGCTATTCAGAGTCTGGCTTACTAAAGAGGTGTAGTCCACCGTGCATTCAAAAGTCAATGTATGTGAACATTTCTAAGTCATTAAGTGAACATCTGGGAACATCTTCACATCTTCACGATCACTGATATTAATACTAACATTAACACTATCACTGATTCTAGCATGTTTGTTAACCAAGGCAGAATACAAATCCATATGGACCCATTTCAGGCTCAGCCCGACACCCCTCATCTTCTAAGTGACTTGCTCAGGGTCACACTGTAAGCAAATGGAGGCCGTGATACATTGATTAAGAGAGATTTGCAACTGTCTTTGTAGAGTCTTTCAGGTTTGTGCCTATATGTATTTCCTGTGAGATGTTCAGCTTATTTTGGTTTGGACTTTACCTAGGATCTACCCCTAATGTGCTGGACAGCAGGATTTTCATAAGCCGAGTGTTTCAGACTATATCTAGACTGTACTGGTGAGTCAAAAAGGAGTGAAATTTGCAGTATCCATAACTAGAGGAGTCTGTTTATTGACTTGGCATTAATAAATTGTGGATCATTGTGCATCTGTATAAATACTCGTATGTCATTGATGGGTAAGTTGCATATCTCCAATGATACCTTCATTATGAGAGGTGTGCAATTGTCTTTTCAAACACACTCACACACACACACACACACACACACACACACACACACACACACACACACACACACACACACACACACATATTTATTATATGTGCATAGACATAAATGTACATACACATGTATCTACATCTGTATATCTATGTATAGATAGATATAGATATATTTTATATATATATATATATATATATATATATATATATATATATATATATATATATATATATATATATATATTATATATATGGTATAAGTTGTACAGATACACACACTCAGACAATCTGCAGTACACTGCTGTGAGAGAAGGGTTGGTTTAATTTTTCTTATATTGCTATCTTGTAATTTGTATTGCTTTATTACTTTCTTCTGTTTTGTATATTGTGATGCATTTTCATTACACTGTGTTTTAATTGTATTCTGTTTTATATTGCATATTTAAAGTAGGACATTAACCAGATTTGCACATCTAGTGAGATACCCAGAAATTAAATTTTCCCCACCCTTCCACCCTGGTGCTGTTGTTTCTAAACTCAATGTCTCTCTAATTGCTTAATTTGACCTCATTTTGTGGGATATTTTCAGCAAGCACAAAATTATAGTTTTGTGAAATCATTTCCCTTTAGCTATTTAAACCTTTGGCCATCCAACTGTATTCCATAGAGAAAAAATACTAAGTATCCACCCCAGTCCAATCTAGCTTGCTCTTTTAAAATTAGGGTCTCACCCCTTTGATTGCTAAAACTTAAGTTACTCCCTTTTCATATCTAACTGCTTAATGCACACTGCAACTGTTTGGCTATTAAATCATGTTTTCCAAGAACACCAATCATTGTGCCTCATCTTTATTGACAACCAGCTAATTCTCAAAAAACTGATAAAGTATGTGAGCAATATGTTGACACAATGTCACTGAAGACAAAGATCTCACATAAAAACACTTCTAATGTCAATCAGGTTGTCAGTAACAAACATGCTGCACCCATCACAAACAGCCTGAAGCAGACACATAGACACACACATGCTGAGGTCATTATATGTAATCTTTCTAAACTCCAAAGAACTAGATGAAGCAAACGTATCAAATGCCCTCAGATGCCCTAAATGCACTATTTCACAAGAACACCTACATCAACACATATGGCCACATCTAAGCCCATAAGGCAAGCCAGCACACAACCCAACATTCTTCTCAATGGAGACTCCATTGTGAGACACACTGATCTCCCTCTCTCTAGGCTAAGTAAGGGGAAAGTCAGTTGCTTATCAGGGGCCAGGATCCACTGTTTAATGCATGCTCTCAGGCCATTGGGCCACAAGTTCCAGTATGACTCAGTCATAATCCATGTGGGTGTAAATGATCTGAGACATACTTTCCTAGACTATATGATGAGAGAAATCATGGAGCTCTTGGAATATGGGTCCCAGGATGGTATGACCATAACACTGAGCAGCATTCTATATTCTCCAATTAATGCTGCCACATCAAGAACAGAGGTTTGCTGACTTTAATAATTAGTTTTGTTTCTGGTGTCACTCTAAGGGGGTGCAACATTTGTCAACATGGAAGGAGATGGTCAACAGACCATGCTGCTTTGCCAAGGATGGTCTGCACCTCTCTGCTCTAGGCTTTTGGATATTAGCTAAAACATTGTCCTTTCTCATTCTGTCTTTTTTAGGCAATGCCAAACTGAAAATATTTCCAACATAGCAAATCCAAACCAAGAAAATCTAAAGGTGTTTCTGCTCAGTGCTAGGAGTGCAAACAAAATATCTCCAGTCCCTAGAAGCTCTCCTCATCCTACAGAGTACTGATGTCTGAACAGTCACTGAGACATTGTTTAAAGCTGCAGATAGCGTCCAGGCAGTGTAAGGCTATACTGTCTTTCACACATTTAGTTCAGCTACTACATAGGCAGGGATTAAAGGTAGAGGTGCCTTGATTTACACCAAAAATAAATATACCTCAATGCTGATCAAACAGGATGATGTACTCGAGTTTCTCCATGTCCAAATCATGATAGACAAAATCCCACACCACTTCCTCACAAGCTATAGGTCCTCCTCTATAACCCAGGAAAACCATTATATGAATTTTAGTTTCCTGGAACCACTTATCATCCAACCCAATACCATATTCATAGGCGACTTTAATTACTCCACTGTTAACTGGGAATCATACATGACACCAAATGTGCAGCACAGAGATTCTTGAATTTTGTGAACACAAACTCCCTGGACAAGATGTCAATACACTGACCAGGGATGCAAACATATTGGATCTGGTCCTCACTAATATGGGAGAGAGCTGCACACCCCTTGGTGTAATATCCTCTCTGGTGAGGTCAGACCACAAAATGTTCTCCTTTGAAGTAAAAATTAAACCCAGAACCACATTTAACATAGGAATGTTTAGAAACTACTCACTTCCTACTAAGAATAAATGCAGAACTTACAAAAAACAAGGCACCCTGGTGGAATCACATCATCAACAGGTAGTATAACAGAAGGAATGAAAAACATGGCAAAAATTAGAAGGTGCAGTATCCCAGCATGATAAAAATACTCTCATCAAACTAAACATACAGCCCAGAGGACACAAAGTCAACCAAAGTCAAATCTAAGATAAATTTGACCTCCCAGGCCAAGGACTAACACAAGGCATTATTTTGCTATGTCTGCAATCTCAAAGGCAGTACACCATTGTGTGCAGAGCCCATTGTAAATAGAGCCATTTGTACTAAGCCAGAAACTATAGCAAAACTACAGGCCGACAAGTTCATCTCCAACTATACCCCACTATCCCTCTCAATCTTCCCTCAGGAAATACCATCAAATATTAATGCTCTTTCTAAGGCCAAGTACATTGCATCAATGGGCCCATTCAGTATTCCAGAATGATTTCAAAACAGCACGAAACATGACCTATCAGGCCCTGTGGAATTGCTATTTAACTGTAGGTTCCAAACAGGATTTGTACCTCATGAATGTTTGGCAGCAACAGTCATACAAGGGTGGGCCATCTAAAGATCCTGGAAACTGCAGATCTGTAAGTCTCATTAGTCTCATATGCAAAGCCATGGAAAGAATTATCATGGTAATGATCAGTAATGACAAAGAAAACCTTCAGACACTGGACCCAACCCAATTTGGACATCCAGGGAAAGCTAGCTGGTCTATGACCCACGAAGTTAGAATTGGTGAGTCCACCTCTATAAAAAAAACAGTCACAAGCAGAGTTCCTCATGGATTGGTCCTGGGATGACTCCTTTTTGGCATTTACTTTTCTGAAGTCAAGACCAATGTCAATGGACTCTGCATGACTAAATTTGCAAATAATTGCAAATTAGGATCTGTCATTGAATCCACACTGACACAAAAGTCCTCCAGGTAGGGCTGGCACAGACAAATAACTGGTGTCTGAGCCATGGACTTAAACTAAATACAAACAAATGCATAATAATATCCTTTGGGAAGTCATCCCCCTGGTAACTATCATATTGACAACACTCCCCTAAGAGCTGACCCAGTAGTCAGGGACTGGGGGACACACATAAAAAGTAATCTAGCCTTTGACTATCATGTGTCTACAGTAGTGAGGAAATCACTCTATGCTGTGCAACTTATAAACAAAGGTATGACATCTAGGACCAAGGAAGTCATTGGTCCACTGTACTCAGCATTCATCAGGCCTGTCATTGAGTACAATGCCCCTTTTAGTATGTACCTAACCAGGCAGGTCCAACAACTGGGAACATCCATAGATCTTCTTCACTAAAACAATACAGGGCATAAATAGCATGTCCTATGCAGACCATCTCAAACCTCATCCTTGTATTCTGTCTCCTACAGGCTGTTGAAGGGAGTTCTATGCCTGGCATACAAGACATCTTCAGACCCCACTCTGATGTACCTCCTGCATATCCATAAAACAAACAGCACCAGAGCTATCCATTTTAAAGGCTTAAACCTTGCCTGTGATATAAATAGGACCTGCGTGAGAAATTAAGAATATATTCCAGCGACTACCCCTTCTCTGGAACCGGCTCTCCATCCATGTAAAGCAGAGTTCATCCCTAACTCAATTCAAGTGTAACTTGGATAAATGGATGGGGAACAGGAAATTCATCCCTGGTTTGGCACCTATGTCTCTAATGGACACAGGCAGCTTGTAAATGATTCATCTCCCAGGTCCCTACTTGTAAATGTTTCATCTCCCAGGTCCCTGCTTGTAAATGTTTCATCTCCAAAGCCCATACTTACACTTATCAATGGTACAAGATCTTGTCAGAAATTTGGAATGCATGATTAGGCAGAAAAAGGCCCAGTGATAGTTAGCCTGGTACACTCCTATTAACCTACACGTGTATATGTTCTTATTATATATACAAAATATGAGTGTAATAGCTATGACCTAACATTCAGAAGAGCAAACTCCCTTTAATCTGTTTTTCTGCATACGAGCAGATGTGTGTGTGTGTGTACAAGATTGAGGTACAGTGGGGTCTAGGAATTTGGCTTTTCCCATTGTAGTATGATCTCAGACTTGATGTATATAATTAGAAGGATGTGTGGGGGTGCATGGGAGCTACCCCTATGTAAAATAGTGTTTTTTCTTTGTTTTGTATATTCAATCTGTTTTGAAAACTCTATTGAGCATTCGCTGTTATATCATAACCCTTGATCACCTCTTAGCATAAGAAATCTGGACAAAGCCTAAAATAAAGGGGGGGGGGGGGACAAAGGCCCAAAACTGGAAAAGATTTAAAATTTTGCTCTCATAAACTTAAAAAGTTGCTAGAATAACAGGGTTTGTATTAGCATGTATTTCTGAAGAGTGTGATGTTTGAAACTCAATATATGTACTGCAGTGGTGGTGCTGCGGTAGCATTGTCGCCTCACAATAAGACGTCCTGTTCGATTTTCAACTAGAGCGTCTTCTGTGTGGAGACATGCATGAATGGGCGTACCTTCGTTGAAGGTTGTGCGTCAGGGCTGGCAAATTGGCACGTAAAAATCTACTGCCAATCATTAGCAGACCGGAGTTCTGCTGTGGTGACCCCTAACCGTAAAAAGCCAAAAGACACAACAACACTCACTGACTTAAGTCATCAGTGATTTGCCAGAAAACCACAAATGTTATGAGGAACAGACCAAAAATAAGAAGCAAAAATTCTGTGAAAATCTGAATAGTTCAGAGGTATGGTACATATATATACATATATATATATATATATATATATATATATATATATATATATATATTTATAGTTCCCGTTAACTGTTTCTTTGCTCAACCTATGAATTGGATGAGTTTTCTGGATGTTCTTCAGGCTGCTGAACATTAAGTTAGTGGGAAAACATATGACAATGGGATTTGGGTATTTTTCCCTTTTCCCCACTGTTGTACTTGGAGCTGGTGTGAGTAAGCTGTAGGGTATGGTGGGTACATGAGGGTTTATCCCCCTGCAAAAAACAGGAAGAAAGTGTTTATTTTTTTTCATGCACATTTGATGTAATTTGCATACGAAGAAATTTGGACAATATTTTGCCATTAGTGTATTTTGACTATTGCCAATTGAATCATATATATATATATATATATATATATATATATATATATATATATATATATATATATATATATATATATATATATATATATATATATATATATATATATATATGGGTTCCCTTCAGAATTTCTAATTCCTAAAAGCTTGAATTCCGTATGGTCGAGCCCATATGATCAAAGTTTTAGAACTTCAAAATTCTGAATAGAGATATGCATACAGCGCGGAACGGGTGATTTCCTTTTTCCTCACTGTAGTGCGATCTCAGAGTTGGTATAGGTTCATAGGTTCATAGGTTCATACTTAGTTTGAATAAAAACTATGCCTATCATTTTGCTGTGCCTCTGTCAAGCAGTCCATCCATTGGTCAAGATTCCTCTTGAACAAGACCGGAGTCTCTGGGTGATGAATCTGTCACATTCTATTTATAATGTGGTTCTGAGGGATCTAGATTTTTGAGGTGAAGCATATTCATCAAATCTGGGTTTGACATGGCCTTATATGTCAGGCACAGGTCACCGAGACTGAATAGAGCTGGAGTTCTTTCAGTCGGGCAGCATAAGACATATTTTTGAGACCCTTTATCCTTTTGGTGAGGAACGCAGGTGTCTGGTCAGATAAATCTGATCTCACCAGTGAGTGACTAGTTGTTCCATGGCAAATTTAAGCCAATTATTAAAGCTGATCATCTTATCGTGTGTCTGACTATGGAATCACCAATGACAAGTGTGTCTGGCATTTTGTTTGGCCAGGTGGTAGTTGTTTGGGTGTCTGCTTTGGTGGCCTCTGCTGTTTTGGTAAAATTTGAAGTTGTGATGGTACCATGTATGACTCTCCTCCTGTCTGGTCTTGTTGAGAGTGCATCTCTGCATGTATTTGTGTTTTGTGGGAGAAGGAGAGGATTGTCTCAATATTCCCAGGTTCACCAGTTGAGCTAATGGACTACTAGTTTCTATGGATCAGTAACAGGAACTAAAAACAAAGCCCAGGGATAGGGTGTGGGGGGTGCAGGGAGGTCTAAATGTTGAGAAAGTTTTTTTTTTTTGATTTATTTCAGACTTCCGAAACTTTGATCATATAGTCTCCACCATATGAAATTCAAAGTTCTGGTAATTCAACATTCAGAAGTGAATATATAAATATATATATATATATATATATATATATATATATATATATATATATATACATATATATATATATATATATATATATATATATATATATATGTCTGTGTGTTTTTACCTTCTGAGAATGATGTTAATTTAAAATCCACCAGTTTCACCGATGGTCCTGTCTTTGAACCTGCTGAAGCCACAATGGGTCTGAAAGGGGGGTCAGCCACTGATCTGTGAATTTTGGGAATTCTAAAAATCCCCAGTACCCAAGGGTTTTTTACCTCCAGGAATTCCCTTATCTTAGGGAAAAGGCACCCTCTGTCTTGGCATTTTCTTCAGACCTCTATTGACATTGCTTTTTTACAAGAGGCCATTTTTTGTGACAGTTGACATCAGGGAGTTATTCTCCATCATCTCACAAGAAGAAGGTTTGGAATGGTTCTTAGAGACTATAGTGATGGGTACCCAGCTTGACCATGCTGAGATGAGTTTTGTGTTCCAATGTATGGAACTTGTCTTTACAAATAATTTTGTTTACTACTAGGGGGGATACTATAGGCAGCACAGGGGCATTGCAATGGGAGCAGCTTTGGCTCCTGTTTTTCCGAATGTGGTATTATGGTATTGAGAAACCACAAGTGTGATTAATTCATCCCTCTTTTCTATGGTCAAAGTTTATCTGAGGTACAATATGATATTTTTATTTTATGGAAAGAGGGTACTAAGAATTTGGAGCATTTTTTGACTTCCTTAACCATTCCACTAGTTTTTTGAACTCTACTTTTCAGGCCAGTGACAGTTTGATTAACTTTCTGGACACCACAGTATACAAAATTTGTCTGTTGGCAGATATGAGTCTAAGATTTAAGAAAGGGCACTTTTTCTAACACCCACCTGCATTTTACTAGTCAACATCCCTTGTGTCTAAAAAGGAACATTGTCAAAGGGCAGTTAATTAGACTTAGCATGCTGATGTTTGAGGACTTTATTTTTACTCAGGAGGCTGAACAACTCTGTAGCCTGTTTAATGATTGTGGGTATCCAGCATAGTTGTTGGAAGATCTTTTAAAATGGATATCTGAGACTAGCCACACTAACTATGGTCCACTTTTGTGTTGTTCTAACAATTTCGCAAATAACAGGAAAACAAAGAATACTGATTTGATTCAGGCATTTGTTATTTAGTTTAAGAAAGAGATTTATTCCCTTAAAGAGTTATTGACTGTCACTGGAGGACTTGATCAATTGGGGCAGCAGCCCAGATTTGTGTATAAGAATAGTCAAAATTTGAAGGTGGCAATTTTGGAAAAGAATTATGATTCACCAGGCATTTCTGATAAGAATCTAGGCAGGAAGTGTTGTGGACCTGCAAGTAGTGTATGTTTATTCTGCATGAAAACATGTATTGACACATGTAAGGCTTTTTAAATGGAAGATACAGTTGGTTACAGTGTTTCTGATGAAGTTCTAGCTATTTTGTTTTGTCACCAGTCTACTGAGCTGTGGTATGAAATATATGGTGCCCAGACAAAAGGTATTGTATCACCTTTGTGTTCCTGTGTTTGCGAGAATGCAGAACTAATGCAGTGAGTAAAATGCTAATTAGACACTTGATTACTGTATTTGTACTAATCCTACCACTGATGTGTTATCCTTCTACAATTTCATCAACCACATCTAAGAAATAATATTTCCTCTTAGAAAAACAAAGTGACTGAAGGGTATTCTGACTCCTGTGCCTTATTCCTCAACTACTACAACCATTAAACAGGTGGGAAAAAACATGGGCTAACAACATGGAAAGAAGCAACCCCCCTCAAACTCACCTAAATATTAAACAAATAGTTTGACAAACATTTAAATGGCAAGTCTTTAATATGTTGGACAAAGACAAATTTTCTAAAACAAATATTTTTGGCAGATGATAAAATTTATAAGCACTGATAGACTTGTTCTTTAAACTGCTTTGAAACAAATTATAAATATAACACTAATTATCAGTGTTATACAAATACATTTATACTCCATTTCATTCTGAGACAAAGTTTTTTTCACAAACATCTCTGATTCTACATTAAATTTTCCACTTCAAAACATCTTAAATCAGCCCAAATTTTTAAATAAAAATATTACAAAATCTATTAGAAAAACTAGACCAATGCCACAAGTCTGACTTTCACATTATTCATCTAATATATTACCGGTAGGAAGTCATGTTCTCTGTATTTCTCTAGCATATATTTTCAATCATATACTTATGGCATCCTCAGTGACAAGCAATGGGGCTTTAAGCTTAACTATAGTGGAATATGCATGTCTTCCCTGAGATTGTGTGGGTTTTCCCTGGTTGATCTGGCTACCTTCTATCCTCCAAAGACAAAGTCAATTGGTGAATTTTAAATGTGTCCATAGGTATGAGTGCATGTATGTGCTATATAGATATAGAAGAAAGGCCTGTCAATCTTCTCCCATTCCCCTCCCCCTTTCCTAGTAAACGTCATGAATGGGCGTGGCTGTTCACAGGGTCCCTATAGGGGTCAGCTTCGACTCATAAGCATGAATGAATAGCACTGTAACTGCTATATACATTCTAACTGAAGAAACCTGCACTACGTTAGGTAATAAAAAATTCACAGGTGCTGTCTTTGTCCTAATACAAAATTTAATACCATATAGATCACAATATAGTGCTACAAAAACTACACAATTGGCTTGATATTATCTATCAAATAAACATTCAGTGTTACTGGAAATAATTGCTCTTCTTATACAAGGATCAACCCAAATGTTATTTCATAAGACAAAATAGTTTGACCATATTTTTTAGCTGTTAATCAATAAATTCCCCAGGACATTCATTATCTCAAGTATTTATTTTATTTATTTATTGCTTTGGTTTACTGGGAAAGTCCAACTGGACTGTAGAGCCCTTTTTCAGTGGATGCCCAAGGAGAAATATTCCAAAATAAAAGAAAATACATGACATGACAAATTACAGCAGAAGGTGGCATCAAGAAAAATACAGCAGTTTAAGTACAACAATTTGTAGTACACAGATTATGCTTCACAATACCAAGTGGAGTTTTTTTCATGGTATACAGATAAATCATTTTTTTTTGTTAGAGGAGGAGACTGGAAGAGAGAAGGAGGTGCTGGAAAAAGGAGTTTATGGTTATTTTGTGGTGCACAAAACACAATCCACCATAACCAAATAACCACAAACAAAAAAAAAACACTAAATAAGGAGACCACGAACTGCAGTGAGTTAGATAAATGCTTCCATTCCTTTAATTAATCTAACATAACTTCATCAGACAATAAAACAGTAAAAAAGTCCTCACTTTATATACCAAACTAACACATCATAAATGTATCAATTGTGAAAGACAGTAGTAAACTAAGAACATAAAATTTATATCACACAGCTGTTTAAACACGCAAAATACCATAAAAAAGTTCCTATTGCTGTTCAAAATCACATGCAAATATAAATATAAATATAAATGTATATTAAAATGTAATTGTTCATTAAACTGGCTGTCAAAAATAGGTAAAGTCAAAGTAAAAATGAAGGAAAGAAGGATAAATGAAAACTGATTAACCCATCCCCCTACACATGACACTTAAACCTTATCAGCTTTTAATGCAAGTAAACTACTAATAGATATATTGCTGTTAATTCCAGGATATTGAGTGGCATTCAATAGTATTTACTAATCTGGCTACCTTCTATCCTCCAAAGACAAAGTCAATTGGTGAATTTTAAATGTGTCCATAGGTATGAATGCATGTATGTGCTATATAGATATAGAAGAAAGGCCTGCCAATCTTCTCCCATTCCCCTCCCCCTTTCCTAGTAAACTTCATGAATGGGGGTGGCTGTTAACAGGGTGCCTATAGGGGTCAGCTTCGACTCATAAGCATGAATGAATAGCACTGTAACTGCTATATACATTCTAACTGAAGAAACCTGCACTACGTTAGGTCTCTCTATATTCTAAAACTGAAGGCTAATTTTGGCACAATTTAAGGTGTGTTTATATAACGCCTTGGAATAGTCTTTCTTGTTGATGGTATATATATATATATATATATATATATATATATATATATATATATATGTACACTTATATACACACACACATATATATGTTGTATTCTTTTCCTAATCTGATTTTCCATTTTTCTATGTAAAATGTAGTACTTGACAAACAAAATGCCACATACACCACCCCCTTAGTATTACAATCAAAATTCCCTCATACTGATAAAACTTTTTTATACTGTCCAGTATCCCTATTGTTGGTTTTATAAATAAAGCTACATTCCCTGCAATGTCCACACTTACTCTTCTTCCCATTAAGAATTTTATTTCCTACCCAATTTTTATTCTCTTCAAAAATATTTTTCATATTATTTCCTCTCCTATGCACTTCTCTAGGAGTATTACCCAATTTTTTCAATTAGATCAAATGCCCCAAATACTCCATTCTAATTCTTTTCAATAATACTTTTTAATTTCTGAGGACTGATAATCAAATGTTAAAACACAATTCATAGACTCTTTGAAATCATCCTTTTTTGCTATAATCAAACAATCCAGGTTTCTTAGTAGTGGTACAAATAGGATGGTTCTTTCTCTAAGAACTAGAGAGTTCTGTTCTTCTAATAAATGGTGGGGGTACTTTCTACTCTTAAACATATTCTTTAAAAGTGTTAATTCCTTTCAAAAGCATTCATCATCTGTCATTAATCTTGAGACTCTAGCTTTCACTAATTCTTTTTTTTTGCCAGTGTGGGTGGTAGCTCTCAAAGTGTAAAAACTATCTGAATCTGTGGGTTTTCTAAAAATTGATGTTTTATAACAATATAATTCCTTAGTTTTGTACAAGTGAATGTACAAATAATTACAACTGTCTTTGTTCACATTATAAGTAAATGACAGAAGACATGTAGTATCATTAACATAATCAATAAAATTAGGAATTTTTTCTACTTTGTCATCTATAAAATCAAAATGTTATCCAGAAATCTAAAATACTTGTAAATAGATTTGATTTCTCATAAATCTTGACTCCCATACCCACAACACAATGTTTGTGAATGCTGGGGCTGAAGATGCCCCCATCAACACTCCTTTTATTTGTTTAAAGTATTTTCCCTGAAATCATACATAATTCTTCTTTTAACACTATTTCCATAAAAGATGTTAACACATAAATAGAATCCTGTGACATTCTAGAGCCTAGAAACAAGGCTTCATTAAAATATTCCAACTATTTGTCTTGAAGGATAGACATAAATAAATCCTTGACATCAGTACTAAGGAATGTAGTATTTTCTTTATAGTCACATTGAGCCAAATACTTTAATAAGTGCCACTGATCTTTAAGTACATGCACTATGGAATAAAAAAAATAATTTCAAGTGATAATGCACAAGTTTGGCTAAGGGTTCTGTTTTAGAACCTCTAGAGGCCACAATGGGTCTCATTGGTGGATCCTCTATAGATATATGTATTTTCGGGATCCCAAAGAATGAAGGAATTAAAGGTTTCTGTAACTTCATATAATTTATTTCCTCAGTTCTAAAATTGTATTCCAAAAACAATTCCCGTAACAACAAATCAATTTTGTGGTTACTAATATTAACTTCATTCAAGGAAGCAGCCACAAAAAATTGACTATCATAAAAATCCAAACATTTTTGCTGTATAAGAATGTTGATCCGTTATAACAACCCCACCCCCTTTGTCAGATTTTATAATTCTAATTGATTGGTTGTTCACCATTTCTGACTTTACCTTCTGTTTTTCGTAGATTAAATTATTTTCATTGACATAAACTTTCTTTTTGTTGTACATAGCTCTAATATCAATCTCACATAATTTCTCGAATAGTGCAACAGGAGGTATTAAAGGGGTGTTGTAAGTATTGCTTCTGTGCAGCCCTAACAGACCACCCTTACCAACAACATATTCATTTTCAAGTGTCAACTTTAAATTAATATTCCTTGCAAATGTATTAATGTCCAAATTCTCTGCCATTTTGACCTTCCTGTGCGGTATATAATTAAAGCCTCTTGAAAATAAAGTATCGTGCTGTTCAGTTATTATAATGTCAGTTTAATTATATATTTTAATCCATTGAATTCTGAGATTATACTGACAGTATAATTAATGTTGTCTCTTATCATTGATAATATGGTGCTTTTCTCCCTCTCCTTGCTGGTTGACCCCTCCATTGTTATTGGCCACTCGACTGCTGCTTCCCAGGAAGAAACTGCTGCTGTTGCTGTATCCCTGTCTTGTTTCTCAATCGACCCGATCTCCTCAGAGGGGGAGTTTTGTAGTCCTGCTGAAAATTTTTGTGGTAAAAAAAAAGAGAAGAGCTATGTTACGAGCATAGATGGAGGTGAGCATGAAAGGGAAGAAGAGAGGTGGGGGGTGTACTTTGGTGATGGAAAAGAGGGAATAATGGGTTTTATGTGTGTTGTAGGGATAGAATTTTGATGAAATGTAATGGAAATGATACCGTTACTTTTATGATGATGACATAGTTATAAATAGAGTCCCATAAATCACAACTGCTTTGTAAGAGTCTAGAGAAAAAAAAAACACTGAGTCTGTTTGGAATGGGCTATGCACAAACTCAGTAAACATTAAGCTCTAATAAAAGCCTAATGATGCCTAACCCCAAAGAGATTCACTGCCACAAACAAACCCATAAAAAATATCTTAATATCCTCCTACATGAGCAGTTATCCTTCAATTCACAGAGACAAATTAACAGAATACTGAAACAACCAAAAACAGAATACAAATTCTACTTACACATGAAGCTAAACAGGCAATGTCATAAATGTACTCATTTGAACAACTGAATATAGCTGTCCTATTATTTAAATTTTTTTCACTAAAAACAGCAAATCCATCCAAATTATTTTAACAAATTTACAATGTTTTATTAATCTTTCTCCTAATCAACATCACTGTGAAAATAGAAAAATAATCTTCCCTTTACAGTAAGGTCATCACTTCTATTAATGCATTAGACTGCCCCCACTAAAAACACTGTAATATTTAAAACTCTCATTTACTCTTTTAGGGGCAATACAATTATACAGCTTGTTCAGCCATTTTCTGAAATCGCCTGAGCTCAATCACACAATGCTAGACTCCTTGATACCTTAAAAACCTTGAAGCAAACAGTGAAGGATATATTGTTACCTGAACACTTGTGTGAAGGTTTTAAGATTAGTAGATGATGCTTTCAATCAACCTTAACATTCCCTTGCTGCAATGTAACTTCCCTAATGATTCCAATTTCCAGTGACTATACCATATTAATTTTTAAAGTGCTCTAAAAAATTCACACCTATGCAATTCCAGTCATGCAAGCTGTCTCTGTCTCAACCTTCAGTGCTACATGGCTTCAGTTATATTATTATTAATCCACTTTTTTATCTCTTACTATGGCTTAAAATTATTTTAGTGTTGATTGGTTACAATGTTACATTAAGCCACCTATCATTGGTGATAATGTTTTATCTGATCATTTTTATTGTTACATCTAGTGAAATTTAAATAGCTGTCAGATAGATAGTGAATCTATAATATGATTGGTTATAGTGCTTTGTTATGCCTCCTATGATTAGTGACACTGACTTATTTAAATGTTTCATTAAAGTGTAATATTAAATTGGTCTGATGAAGCACCTGTGTATGTCGTGAAAGCACTCACCACCTTTTATTATTTTTATATTCTATTTTATTAAATAATTTTTAAACCTGGAAAATGCGTTGGTCTCACTCTTTGCATTTTTTGTTACTTTTGAATTGTTGAGTGGACCAATTACCTTTGGAGTGGTATTTTTTTTATTCTAGTATTCTATTTAATTCCCTTCAGACAGTTTTTTCATTGTAATTATTGTCATTACAGTTTATTAATGATTTATATAGCAGCTGGTGTATAATTTTCAAATAATATGTTCCCTGTTTTGTCTTGCCTAGATTACTGTCATGTTTTTTTAAATTATCAATTGGTATGCAATGTTTTTGTTATACTGTCTATGTCAATTAGGCCTGTGTTATTTTATTTATTTATTTATTTTTATTTATTTATTGTAGTTGGTTTACCAGGATAGTCCATTGGGCCATAATGAACCCATTTTCAATGGAGTCCTGGGGAGAAAAGCTCCAAAAAATACATTTTTGTACTTATGAACATACATTCTTAGATACAAACAAAGTTTAACAATAGGTACAACAGTTAAAAAATAAAGCAATATCAAGTAGTACAGCAAGTGTACATTTAAAATACATTGCAGAAAAATGAATTAACTATTTAGCATGAGCTTATCCATTTATGCAGAGTAGCTAAGAGAACAGATTACTAGAAAGGAAGAGGAGGTACAATGACCTGATGAAGTGGGGGAAGAGGAGGGATATGGAGTCTAATAATTTATATGGACTTATCTGGTTGATTTAAAGATGTGAGCAGAGCATGAAGGTATGAGAGTAGGTGAAGAGTAGGTTATGTAGGATGGGAGCAGGAGCATTCCCAATGTGATGTCAGGTGTGTATGAAGGGATTTTTTGAAAGCAGTGTGATTAGAGGTGGTGCAGATGAGTGGGGGAAGGGAGTTCCAGAGGCGAGCTAGGTTGAAGGATAGAAGGTTTTTGCCTGGGGGATGAGTAGGTTTAGGTACTTGGAGTAGGTTTTGATTGTTTGATCTTAATACTCTATTGGGTAGGTGCATATTAAAAGCAGAAGATAGGGAAGGACAGAGGGAGGGATTAAGAATAAGCTTGTGGGCTATAGTTAGTTGTGTGTAAGTTAGTTGATTAGGAAGCTCTAGCCATTTTAGTTTCTGGAGGGAAAAACAGTGGTGGGTAGAAGACTTGTGGCTTTTGCAATTTTATTGTAGCAAGTTTTGAGAGGATTGAATGTTAGTTAGGGGATAATGAAGGATGTAGCTAGAGTTGTTCTAGTGGCAGAGGTAAGGTATGCATTTTGTCTATAAAGCATACCAAGTTTTTGATGGGTCTTTTTGATGTTTTTTTGTAGGTGAGTGGTAAATTTAAGTTGGTTGTCAATTTGTACCCCTAGTAGTTTGGTGTCTGACACCAATTCTAGGGAGTTATTGGCTAATGATTGAAAATGTATCCATATTGAGAGAAGTAGCTTTAGAAGGAGTAAAAATCATAAGTTTGGTCTTGGAGGCATTTAGAGCAAGGTGGTTTTTTAACACCCATTGCTCTGTTGTAGAGAAAGCATCCTGAGTTAGTTTTTGAAGTGTAGTAATAGAGGTGGCTGAGCAAATGATTGTTGATTCATCTGCATATTGGATGATGTTTGAGAAAGGGAGTGATTTGTGAAAGTCATTTATAAATATGTTGAAGAGAACAGGACCGAAAATGGAGCCTTGTGGAACACCTGTGGGGGTACTAAGAAATGAGGAGGTAGTTTTTTTCCATCTTACTGCTTGATTTCGGTTGGATAGGTAACTGGAGAACCAATTCAAGGAGGAAGAAGAAAGGTTAAGTTTAGAGAGTTTAGTAATGAGCAGGCTATGTGAGATGGTATCGAAGGCTTTGGAGAGGTCTAGTAGCAATGTAGAAACAATTAAGCCAGAATCACGTACTGTTTCTAGGAAGGAGAGGAGGGCAGTCATTGTGCTGTGGTTAGGTCTGAAGCCGTGTTGTGTGGGAGTTATAAGGTGATTGTCTAGGAGATGAGGAAGGAGTTGAAGTTGAACACATTTTTCTAGGATTTTCGAAATGAGGGACAGGATGGCTATGGGATGAAAGTTAGTGACATTGTTGTTGTTGCCCCCTTTGTGGAGAGGAATAATATATGCCTGTTTCCAAATTTGGGGAACTGTGCATTCTTTTAGGGAACGGTTGATTAGGATGCTAATGGGATATGCAAGTGTTTCAGCAGCTATACTAAGAAAGTAGGAAGGTATATTATCAGGGCCGTTGGTACCAGGTTTCAGTTTTAGAAGGAGTTTCTTTATAATAGATGTTGGCACGGAGAAAAAAGAGAGGGAGTGGAGTTGGGAGAGGAGAGTTGGAGGGTGGAGGTGTTTGGGGTAAAGGTTGGGTAGCAGAAGAGGTAGAGGGGTTAGAGGATGGGAAGCAGGGGTGGAATTTTGGAAGGATAGAGTGTGAGTGGGGGGTGGAATTTGGGAAGGATAGTGTATGAGTGGGGGGGAGGGATGCTTGAGGGTGGTGGAGTTGGAGAAAGAAGAGGTCAGTTTGGCAATAGAGTCAAAAATGAGTTAAATTGGGTGGCCAGGTCTAGTTCAGAGGCTTTTGGGTCTGGGGTGGGAGTATCTGGGGTACTATGAAGGAGACTAGAGATCCCTTTCCAGAATTTTTGAGGGTTGTTTTATTTTGGTTTTGGAGTGTAGAAAAATAGTTTATCAGAAGTGATGAGTTTCTTTACTTTACTTGAAGCATTTTATATTCATTGGAGCAGATTTGTCTTAATTTTTTGGTAGCGTGCCCAGACTTTATCTCTATGTCTCATAATGGCAAGAGTATGTTTCCATAGCCAGGGGACTGACTTTGTTTTTATTCTCTTAGTCCTTAGGGTGTATTAAAGTGTGGCCTGCCATGTCTAGGGTTAATGTTTTAGACAGTTTAATTGTGAATTTATGAAGATAGTTGGGTTGAATTTTTTGTGGTCTCGGATAGTTATATA
Organism: Protopterus annectens; assembly: GCF_019279795.1. Classification (NCBI taxonomy): domain Eukaryota; kingdom Metazoa; phylum Chordata; order Ceratodontiformes; family Protopteridae; genus Protopterus; species Protopterus annectens. The sequence continues at coordinate 72,532,973 of NC_056747.1, read as the reverse complement.
GTTGTGGGTTATGACGGAAAAGGGCTTTAGGAGCAGGTCTCTTGTTGTGCTAACAAACAAACAAAGAGTGTAAATAACCAAATGAATGCATACCTACATACTTGCATGCATAAGTATATACATAAGTAAGGTGTACATGTTTCATGCAGAGATAATGACAATATCAGCTGAGACGTAGTCCCCTGGGAAAGTCGTATTATTGATGGAAGTACTTTAGATTATAGTTTTGGAAATTGTCATTAAATCATTTCTCTCTATCTGTATGAAGAACTATAATGACTCAGTGTAAAACAAGTGCAGAATTTCTCCTTAGTTTAATCGGTTTCTGTCCATATTGTTGTGATAGTTAGCTGGAATGGGGCCGCAGAGGGATAAAGCTCTAACTATGATCCGTTTGACCTGGGTTTGAATAGTGTCTTGGGATCTGACAGAGTTGCAGAATGGCATGGCTGTGCCCTTCCCAGGTGGGACGCCATTCATTGATGATGTTATCTTAGGGGAGGCATGGTACAAAAAGGGGAGTTGGCCTCAGATAAATTAGCAAGCATGGCAGGTGGGAGAAAAACTGGGTAGGTCATCTAAAGGAATCACCATGACAGCAGCAGAGATGGATGAGCCCCAGGAAGCTCTTAGGATCTACAACTATCCCCATATATGGTGATATTAGAGTATGCCTGGGGGGTAGTAGGAGACAAGCTGGTAGACCCAGTGTGGCTGTGGGGAAGTGGGGGCCAAGCTTGTCTCCAAAGGGGAATGAAAAATATTTTTGTGGTTGCTTTTGTGTTTGTGCTTGGTATCACAGAAATGAAGTGGAAGTAGGATGAATAATTTATGATTTACCATGCAAAATCAGTTCCTTAGATACTTCATCTCAATATTTTACTATATCTCCTGTAATTACCGTCTGCTTTAATATAATGTTAATCTTCCATTGTGTGCATACACATGATCCTATACTCTTCATATAGTTTGACTTTTCCATTTTTATTGCCTTTATTAGATGTAGTGAGCCGAATTGGCCAAAACACTCATACTGTGGTTTCAACAGTTCTCAGCACATTGGAAGAATGGCATCAACTTTTTCGGATTTAGTGTTTTCCGACTTTATGTTGAAGAAATTTTCTTATACCAAGCAGTATTATTGCTTTCACAGAAAACGTATACAATTTTCTTTTCTATTCAGTCTTCAAAAAATGTTCATTAAGACATGATTCAAGTTCTATAACAACTACTCTTCTATTCCAGTGGTGCAGTATTGTCCTCAAGGCAAGTCTACATGTTTCCCTTAAGGAACATTCTAGCCTGTTTCTAAACATTTTCATTATGTTTCATAAAGTATCACTTACTGTATGTATGTCATCTTTGTATTTCTTTCTGTACAAATGAAAGTTGAATACGTCGTTCCTCAATTCTGTCCCTTCTTATGCCCCTTTTAGTTTCTCGTTTTAGATATGCATCACATCTAGTCAATCGTGCTCTATCCTAACCCATCACATCAACAGTCATGGTGCTTCATTTTTACTGACCTTAAATACCCCAAACAGGAAAGCGGGCGACCATTATTCATTATATTTCTCTAACACCATTCCTACTGCATACACTAGGCATGCCTTCCCAGAATGCCCTGCCCTTTTGACACCATTTTTTTCCTACTACTTCTCTTTGCGTTTTCCTTATAACTAGCAATTTACTGGTATTCTTTGATTTCTAGCTCTTGCATTTACTTAGCCTTACAATCTAATCAACAATCAACATTGCACACATTCTTTATCATTGATTGAAGAGTATCAGTTCTATTGCTTATTAAATTCTGTCTCCCATTGGCCTTACACCGTTCATCCATTCTCCAAGCATCATTCCACATAGTTAAGTAGGTCATTACTAGGCATGCAGTCCAGGAAAAACATTAAGGATCCTAGTCCAAATTCCCATTTTTCCTGAAAGCACTGCCTGGTTAAATGAGTTGCTCAGTGAAGGCTGAGGGAATCAAACCCTGTACCACAGGATACACATCCAGTGGGACAGGTTGCACATCCAATGGGATAGGTTACACATCCAATGGGATAGGATACCAATCTAGTCAGCTAGATTACACATCCAGTGGGATAGGTTAACCATCCAATGGGATAGGTTACACATCCAATGGGATAGGATACACATCCAATGGGATAGGTTACACATCTAATGGGATAGGTTACACATCCAATAGGCTAGATTAATAAAAGCACCAACAGGGGAACTGGCTAGGCTTATAATGGTAGCCTAGTACTTAGCTATGAACCTAGACCAAAACAGGGTTTAAAACCAAGCTGAGCAATCTCACCATTAATTTTACTGTTGCCTCTGTCAGCCCTTTTAGCAAACCTAGAATTTCTTAGTAAACTATTACCTAACCCAATGGTGGAATGCTTTACTGCACCTTATATAAAACCTGCAGCAGTTTCATTGTTTTTAATGTTACATCAAGTTGCAATAATTTGTGGGATTTAATGTTCATTGAGGTGGTCATTATGGCAAACTTTCCACCTGGTAGGTATACATTTGTTTGAAACTCATAAATGTTTGTCGTTGCATTACATTGGATGAATGATATTAAGAAGATTTTCAGTTTGCCTTATGTATGTAGAACCACGTGACAAGCATGCCTACCTTATGCCCTCGTAGCCCTTTACGTTTTTCCTTCATGTCATTCCTTTTCCCTAACCCACATTACTATACCTGCATGATTCTTTGTCTTGCCTTTCCTTCTGCCAGACCAAAGCAGTCATCATTTACCTTTACCTCCTTTTATGTCCTATGTATTCTAGAAATACCATGTTTATTTCTTTGTTATCTCTTCCATGGGAATCTAAAGGATCTCTTATCACTTCAGTTTTTGTTTCCACTGTATTAGCTTGACAGCAGAAACACTAAGCCTACCTAGTCTGTCCTTTAAGTGCATTTAAAATCATATATTCACCCATACTTCCTACTCTCTCTCGTGTTCCGTGGTGGTACAGTGGTAGTGTTGTTACCTCACAGCAAGAGGTTCTCCCGTTCGATTCTCGGCTTGGCTTGGGAGTGCCTTCGGTGTGGAGTCTGCATGTCCTCCCCGTGGTTGGGTAGTGTTCGAAAGACATGCATGCATAAATGGGCGTGCCTTCATTGAAGGTTGGCCATCGAGCTGGCACCTCAGCATTTCATAAAAAAATCTACTGCCAATCATTAGCAGACCGGAGTTGCGCTGTGGTGACCCCTTACCGGGAAAAAGCCGAAAGACAAACAACAACAACTTCCTATCCTCTCTCATCCTCTCTCCACCTGCTTCATAACCTCCTGAATACCTCTTTGGATTCCTTGCTCTACCACCCATTCTTGTAGCCATTCCATGGGTCCACAGTCCTCTTTGTGAAGAACTGCTTTCACAGCTTTTCAAATTCTGAGGGAATAGTTGGTCCACAAAATGTACTGCTTGGTATCCCATCCTTCTCTGTCCTACCTATTGAAGATAACTGTCTTCACATCTGTCTAACATAATCCTGTACACAAGTTGTTTCTCCCATCTGTCACTAGCCAGAAGATCACTAAATTATCTTGCCAATGGTCATATCCCTTCTGCTCCAACCCTTGTACCTTTCTGGTGGCTTTCTTATAGAATTCTTCAGCTGCCTGATGCCCCTTTCCATGATTGGCCCCCAGAACTGCATACATTGTTCAAGTTGTGGTGGAACCAAGGCCCTGAAGAGTGGAAAGTTTACCTTTTTTTTCTTGAATGTATCCATCAAAGGATGCATTACAGACTTCTGTTAGCTGTTTCATTCTGCCCCCAGTGGTCCATTCCAGCTATTATTGAGACTTTCAGATCAATTTCCTACTCTACTGACATCATTTACCCCCCCCAACCAACTGATATGTCACTTCAGGATTGTACGGCCTAAGTGTAATGCTTTGCCACTTTTCTTACCACTTGTTCAGTCCTTCTATTGCCTTAAGGCCTTCATTATACTCTTATCCACGCACAACTGCTGTACTTAATTCTGTGTTATTAGGGAAGAAGGTGATCCTGTTATCCATTCTCCAAAATATGGCTGAGACAAATATACATTGAAGTGTACAGAATTCTACACTGATCCCCCTACCCTACATATGGACTCATCTGAGAGAATTATTTATTTTATTTGTGTGTGTAATATCACATAACTGAATCATCTTTGGAAAGGGCCCCTCAGTATTCTCAAACAGAACCTGTAACTGCTTTTTGTTTAATTGTTATGATCTTGGACTAGACCACAAAGAGATATATTGTGGACACACATTCTTATGCAAATATGGCTGGGATCACAAATATACTTCTGAAGTTGAGACAAAAGAAAAGATATAAAGAGGATCTTTCTGATCATTTTAGCAGAGGTGATTGAGATTGTAAGCTGCTAGTAAGCTGCAGCCTGTAGTCATGGGTCTGAAATTTTCAGCCTTCATTAGCTTTCTGTGTGAATTTAAGTAGAATGTGCTCCTGGAAAGCAACTAGAAAGAGGCATGTTGGCTTACCAGGTTTACCTAGCTAAGAAAAAATAAAAGAAAGAAAGAAAAATAACTAAAACAAAAATGTCAATCAATTTTCAGTATTACTTGAAAAATACAGTGAGACTACTCTGTGATTTGATTGGGGATGAAACTGCTTTATTCTATTGATGCTGTAGAATACAAATAGCAATACTAAGTGATGCATCTAATACATGTTATAAATGGTTTAGGCATTGTAGAGTTTACTGGATGATTATTTGAACATAGAAATAGTATATTTATTTTTAAAGAACAGGCAACCTGTTCATCATCACTCCAAATGGAGAACAAATGCTTACTAGCAGAGTGTTAATAAGTTAATAAGTAACACCAGCTGAAAAATGAATCCACCACTTCAAGGCAGCATATTAAGCTGTCATGAACTTTGGGCATTTAAAAAGCAATTGGATGATATTTTTTATGCACGCTAAACAGTGTTATGTTATATGGCAAGAAAAAAAATTAAAATAAAAGTTAAAAAAATAGAAAATAAAGCATGTCTGCTCTCCGCATACTTATTTGCTGTTTTGCGTGTACATGCATATATATGTGTGTATGTGTTTGCGTGTGTGTGTGTGTGTGTGTGTGTGTGTGTGTGTGTGTGTGTGTGTGTGTGGGGGGTGCTTATGTGATAGTGTAAACAATTCAGAGAGGGAGGGAGAGACACGCACACACACACACACACACACACACACACACACACACACACACACACACACACACACACACACACACACACACACACACACACACACGGGTTGCCACCTTTTCAAATGGCCAAAGTGTGACATTTTTGGTACAAACATCAGATTTTGCAGGCCGACACATACTCACAGTCAGTACAAAGGATACACACACATACACACGCATAGACACACATACTGTTGAATGCAGTATGCACATTGCACTCCAAAAGAAGACACTGTGGACACTAAAAGTAATTATATTTTTAATGTTTGGCATTACTGACTGGCTTTAATCCTCCATGACTTTTTCTCTTTTCATAAACAGACACTCTAGGGGATTCCATGGTGGTGCAACAATAGCGTTGTTGCCTCACAGCAAGAGGTTCTCCCGTTCGATTCTCAGCTGGAGTGTGGGAAGTGCCTTCTGTGTGGAGTCTGCATGTCCTCCTCGTGGTTGGATGGGCATTCAAAAGACATGCGTAAATGGGCGTCCCTTCGTTGAAGGTTGAACGATGAGCTAGCACCTCAGCATTCGTGAAAATCTACTGCCAATCATTAACAGACCGGAGTTCTGTTGTGGCGACCCCTAACCGGGAAAAGGCAAACAACATTCTAATTCTAGGGGCTGAGAAGCAGTATAGAACAAAATCAAGGACAGAAGGGGGAGCTTTGATGTCTTATGTTCTGTTTTTTTTTATTCATTTACACAGAAAGATACATTAGAGGATATGTTCACTCAAAAAGTGACTAAAATGTGTGCGCATGTGCATGCATTTATGTGTATAGTTCTATATATGCATATGTATATGTCTGCGAGTGTCTACCTGTCTGTGTTTCCAAATGTGTTTGTTTATTTTTGAGTCTGTCTGTGCTTTGGTGTGATTTTGTGCATGCATGTATATATGTTTAGATAAATATTTGCAAAACAAGCAATTACATACACTACAGCAAATTTGAAACATTAGGCAGAGGAATTTATATATATATATATATATATATATATATATATATATATATATATATATATATATTAAAAAATATGGTACAATTTATAAGAACCCGTTTTCTAAGTACAATAATGTCCTCCAGGATGTGTGTTATTGTATAAATAATGCCCTTCCAGGGGGTGTAGAGGCCCTCTGCATCATTACTCCTGTGGGCAAGAGCTATTCGCCCAAAAACACACACCCTCTTAGATATAATTGCTTGCATAATTTATCGTAATTACTTTTGGTATTTGTTCAAAATATTAAAAAAAGTTTGCTTGCTTGTTTAGTAAATATTTCGGTAAAATATTTTGTAAAAAAACTAAAAACGCCACTCAATGAATCAATTCATTTTAAATGACCATTCGATGAGATTATTCAATATTTGTTAATGATGTATGAAAATGCAAATAATAATATGCACTCACTGCTGTGGAATCAGAGGTATGAAGATCACACTTAAAAGACGTAAGCAGTGCTGTATTAGAACATTGCACAATAAAGACAAGTGTTCATTTAGAGTGTTATTTGTCCATGTTACTGTGCTTGAATTAGAAGATATTTCTCAAAATCTATAGACAGACACATCTACTGAAAACAGAACATTGCATCCTGATGTCTTAAATTCCATATCTTCAAAAGGAGTACTGTTTTTGTGTTGTGCTAATATATTAATAACTGTAACTTCCACTGTATGTCTCTCATTCTCTCCTGTTTTATTTTCTGTATTTTTCTTTGCTGCACAGAAAAGTCCAACTTGATCATTATAAGAAGCAACTGTTCAGATGTCTTGCTGTCCCCATCAGTGCACTGCAGAAACTTTAACCAGATGGTTTTCCATACTGTTCAAAAGGAGCAACTCCACCAGGTATTGTGTATCAGTCTTCAGCAAAAAAAAACCCAAAAAATAAAAAAAATGAAAAGAAACAGGGTCCTCTGGTGGAGGAGATGGGAAGAGGTCATGAGGTGACTGAGATCACAGATAACTTAAATAGGAAAAAGTGTGTTCCAGGCTGGGTGGTTGAGTGGTGGTGCTTTTTTCCCTACATTTACAAACAAAGCCTGAAGGTCAGGATCATGGCTTGACAATGCACTCTGGATCTGAAATAGAACTGCTATAGATTTCTCTTTTCTAAGCTTGTGTGTGTGTGTGTGTGTGTGTGTGTGTGTGTGTGTGTGTGTGTGTGTGTGGCGATGGTGTGTGTGTGTGTGTGTGTGTGTGCGTGTGTGTTTTGGTGTGTGCGTGCGCTCACGCGTGTGTGTGTGAGAGAGCACATATCATTGTGTGTGTGTGTGTGTGTGTGTGTGTGTCTGTGTTTCTGTCTATATGCCTGTCTGTATGAATGTGTGTCTGTGCATATCTTTCTGCATATGTATGTGTGTGTGTGTGTGTGTCTGTGTTTCTGTGTTTCTGTCTGTATGAATGTGTGTCTGTGCATATCTTTGTGCGTATGTATGTGTGTGTGTGTGTGTGTGTGTGTGTGTGTGTGTGTGTGTGTGTGTGTGTGTGTGTATCAGTGTTTCTGTCTGTATGTATGAATGTGTGTCTGTTTATATCTTTGTGTGTATGCATATGTGTATGTTCATAGGTTCATAGGTTCACAGGTTTATACTAGGCTATCTGCCGTAAGGGGCATATATTCAAGCCTAAAGTTTCATTTGTACGCCACCCCCTTATATGAAAAAATACTGTGCCCATTAGTTTGTTGTGCCTCTGTCCAGCAGTGACACAGAGATGATTCCCGGGGTAAACCTACGATCTCCCATCCACAGGTCAAGATTTCTCTTGAACAGAGCCAGCGAGGTGCTCTGCCCCACATGGACCGGGATTTTATTCCACAGCATAGGGAGTCTCTGAGTGACAAATCTATCCCTCCAGCACGTCCTATTTATATCTGTGCTAAGGTTTAAGTCTTGCTCTAGTGGTTTTGGTGGATTTGGATTTTTGAGGTGGAGCATGTCCATTAATTCGGTTGGACATGGCCTTGTATGTCAGGCACATGTCACCTCTGAGCAGACGGTATGTGACTGAATAGAGCTGGAGTTTCTTCAATCTGGCAGCATATGACAGATTTTGGAGTCCCTTTATCCTTTTGGTGAGGAACGTTTGGGGTCTCTCCAATTGCTGCAGATGTCGGGTGAGATACATCCCGAATGGGGCATTGTACTTGATCATTGGTCTGATAAGTGAAGAGTACAGGGGAACAATGACCTCACTAGATCTGGATGTGAATCCCTTCATGATCAGGTGGGCAATGTAGAAGGTCTTTCTAACCACTTTAGCAACGTGAGTATCAGAATAAAGGCCACTGTCAACCTGGGTCCCCAGGTCCCTAATAACCTCTTCTGTGCTTAGTGGATTGCCACCTATATGGTAGCTTGGGGTTTCCTTGTTTTTCCTGAAGGGTATGACTATACATTTTTTGGTGTTTAACTTCAGGCCATGGCTCTGGCACCAGCTATCTGTTTCCGTGAGTCCCTTCTGAAGGATATCCGTGTCCGATGCACTTTCCACTATGGCGTCCAGTTTGCAGTCGTCTGCAAACTTTGTCAGCCAAAGTCCTCCCATGTTGGCCTGTACTTCTGAGAAGTAGATGCCGAACAATAGGGGCCAAGGACCAGACTGTGTGGGACACCACTTGTGACCGCTTGGAGTCTGACATAGCCAGCAACTCTAACCCTGTGGGTTCTGTCCTTAAGCCAGTTTGCAACCCATCTTGTGACATATGGGTTTACATTTAAGCTGGTAGTTTTTCTACAATACCCGAGTGGGTATTGTGTTGCAAAGTCAAGGTAGGCTGTATGGACTGCCTTTCCTCATCAATGGCCTTGGTGACTGTTTCAAAGAAGTCGACCAAGTTCAAAAGGCATGATCTGCCCAAACTGCGGGTCCAATGTCTGCAAGTCCCCTATATCTTTGTTTATGAGCTCCATTATGATCCTCTCCATAGCTTTGCAGACTAGACTTCTTAAGCTTATGGGGCGGTAATTACCAGGGTCCGAGGCACCGCCTTTGTGGAGTGGGACCACAGTTGCCGTACGCCACTCCTTGGGCATGTATCCTGTGGTAAGGCTGAGATTAAACAGCTGCCTTATGTGCGGGTTTAATTCCTCATTTAGCTCGTGTAGCACATGGCCAGGGACACCATCCGGTCCCATTGATGCTGTGTCTTTAGCTTTAGAGAGAGCAGCTTTCACCTGCGCATTTGAGATGTCTGGGAGGCTACACTCTGCTGGGATAGTTATCTCTCCTTTAGGGGAGAGAGTTTGCACTGAACCTGTCTGCCAGTATTTTGGCAATGTCTGTGGGTTCAGTGATTTTTGTATCATTTTGGACTAATTCTGAGCATATCTGGGAGTTTCCACCCAGGTTCCTAACATAGCTGAAAAAGGCCTTATGATTGTCCTTTGAATCCATGGCAATTTTTCTCTCAAAATTGGCCTTAGTTGATTTTATGAGTGCTTTTTTTTTTAATAATGATCAGGATTTTGTTCTATCATGTAATAGCTTTCTCCTCTTATTGTAAAGTTTGTTAATGGCTGGGGTCCACCATTCCAGACGTTTGCCCTTTGTGGAAAGAGTCTTGGTTTTATTTGGGATTGCCTGATCCATGCAGTCCTGGAGGTGTTCATAGAAGGCATTTGTAAGGGCTTCCGCAGCTTGGGTTGTGGTTTCCACTGGCTCAGGGGAATTGAAGGATATCACACCAGTCTTGAGTAGTGTGAAGTTTGCTTTAGAGAAGTTCTTCACTGTGGTCTTTTTTGTTTGGGGTGGGGGCGGGATGTGGATTTCCAGTGAGATTAGTTTGTGATCAGATCTCACCAATGAGGGATATACTTCCGGTGTGGAGCATTTTGTCCCCATGTTTGTGATAATGAGATCTGGTATATTTTCTCCTCTCATGGGAACAGTGACTAGCTGTTCCATGGCATTTGAATTTATGAACTCCAGGAACCGTTGGGCTAGAAAGTTAGGGCTTGAGTAATGTTCCCAGTCTATATTCGGGTAGTTGAAGTCACCCAATATGATGGTGTTTGGAGATACATTTATACCCTCCAGTGACTTCAGGAAGGCTGTGGGGTTCCTGAGTTTGAGAGGGTGGCCTGTAGCATGCTACAGTTTGTAGAGCAGTTTTGCCTATGGTTAGTTGCACCTGGATGGTTTCACCAACCTGGAGGTGCGGGTATCTTTATGAATATGGATACACCCTCCTTTTGTGGTGTGGTCTGGGTTTTGGGGCCGGAACACATGATATGAGGTAAAACCTAATAGTGCCGGGTGCTCTCAGGAGCCTTGAACCAGGTTTCAGTTACAGCACAGACATTGATGTTCTCCATACTGAGAAGGGCCTGCATTTTGAGATTTAGACTTCTGGCATTGAGCAGCATTACCCTCAGTTTCTTCCCATTTTTGTTTTCTAGGGTGGTAGGTTTAGAATTTGAGCCTTGCCTAAAAAAGGCACTATGGGGGTGGCAAGAGCCTTAGCCAATATCCGGAATCCCAGGGGTGACAGGTGCAAGCTGTCCCTTGTGAAGCAGCATGGCTTGTCAAGCATGTCATCCCAGGCAGACAGACACTGGATTCCCTTTGAATGACACCAGACATTAAGCCAGTTGTTAAAGCTGATCATCTTGTTTCTATATTGTGGCATCATTCTTGGTGAAGGAAGGATACTGCTCAGGGTCATACCTGCCTGGGCTACATAATCAGAGAGCTCCTCTATGTCTCTTTTCATGTAGTCCAGGGAGTCAGGTCGTTCACACCAGTATGGACAATGACTGTGTCATATTTGTACGCTTGTGTTATGTGGCAGATTCTAGCGCCCGATAGGCAGCTTACTGTGATCTACTCCTTGTTCAGCCTGGTGAGTGGGACGTCAGTGTGTCTGACTATGGAGTCACCTATGACAAGTATGTTTGGTGTTGTATTTGGCCTTAAGGGCTGTGACTGCTTTGCACACTGATTTTGTGGTTTATGTGTTGCTTGTGGGGTGTCTTGAGGTAGCAGTTGTTTGGGTGTCTGCTTTGGAGGCCTCTGCTGTTTAGGTAAATTTTTACTCAGAGCCTTCGAGTATGTCTTTGTGTGTTTATGTGTTTGATTCAGTGGTGTGGTAGCATTATGTGAGGCTGGTTTTGTGGTGTGTGTAGTTGCCTTCTCCTCCTGTCTGGTCTTGCCAGTCCTGAGTTGAGAGAGCTCAGCCTCCAGTTTGGCTAAATAGCTGCATCTCTCGCAAGTATTTGTGTTATGTGGGAGGAGGAGAGGGTTGTCTGTGTACATGAGGCAATTGTAACATTACTTCAATATTCCCAGATTCACCAACTGGGCAGGAGAGGACGCCAGCATCTGGCCCTTCGACATGCTAGAAAAATTAAGAAGTTAGGTATGAGACTGAATAAGAGAGGACTTAGTAAGGAAGTGGGTACTCCTGGGGGTTTCAGTGAGGGACTTTGTATAATATAGAAGTGACAAGTGCGGAGCTTTTTTTTTTTTTTTTTTTAAAAAAAAAAAAAAAAAAAAAGAACACAAGTGTTTTTAGTCAAGGGATATACTGTTTAGGTTACTAGTAGAGCAGTTCTAAGGGAAAAAATGAAGAACAAACTTTATGGAGCCCAAAAAAGTTTAACCTTGTTAAACCGGCGCTGCCCGATGCTGCTCTAGTGGCAACTCCACGCTAAAGCGCGCTTTATAGCAGGGGCTGGAAAAGGCAGGAAATTACCCAAAATGGCCACTGAACTACAAGTTACTGTCTTAAACCACTCCTCTGAGGACAAACAGGCAGCTCAGTACTCCCCACTCCCACTGGTGAGTAAAGAAACTTCCCTCTGACCAAACAAAGAAAATGGAGAAGTACAGGAACCAAGACAAAGCCCAGGGATCAGCAAAATCTGATCACTGGAACAAACTAGCCAGGAAAGTTAGGAGAACAAGAATATTTTTGTTTTTTTCAAGTTTTTTCACAGGCAGAACAGAAAACACAATAAATGCTTTGCAAATGCTTTGAGTGTATTAGCCTGTAGTTTAACTTTTAAGCAAACTTAAACTAAGAAGTGCAACCAACAATTAAAGCTTATAAAAACAGGAAAAATAGGTAATACCACTATAAAATAGACAGAAACAGTCGTCGAATAACACAAATGGTCGAAAAATGTGTCTGTGTTTCTGTCTGTATGTCTGTCTGTATGAATGTGTGTCTGTGCATATCTTTGTGCATATGTATATGTGTATGTGTGTGTGTGTGTGTGTGTGTGTGTGTGTGTGTCTGTGTTTCTGTCTGTATGTCTGTCTGTATGAGTGTGTGTCTGTGCATATCTTTGTGCGTATGTATATGTGTGTGTGTGTGTGTGTGTGTGTTTCTGTGTGAGCACATATGACTGTGTGTATGTGTGTGTGTGTGTGTGTGTGTGTGTGTGTGTGTGTGAGTGTGAGTGTGTGTGTGTGTGTGTGTGTTTCTGTGTGAGCACATATGACTGTGTGAATAAACGTGTCTGTGCATGTGTCTGCACATTGTAAATGTGTGTGTGTGTGAGTGTGTGTGTAAATGCACATGTGTGTAGACACACTTGCCACTCATTATTTTCTTCAACCTTCACTTACTGCCTTAGTAGCTCTCTCCCTCTGTGCATCCTGGTTTCCTGACTCTTCCATTTATTTTTCTTGTCAATAGGAGGAGAGCCTTGGTCAGGGATCCTTCACTAAAATTTACAAAGGATTAAAGATCGATTGGGAGGATGAAGAACCCATTAAGACCCCTGTTCTCCTGAAGATCCTGGACAGTGCTCATAAGAACTACTCTGGGGTAAAACCGCAGATTCTCACATTTTCGTCAGATTATATGTAAACAGCGAAGACCAGTTGTGCTACTTTACTGGATGAATTTGCATGGAATAAGTGGTGCTACTATGAATGGGATGTTTGTGTTATTTACTAGAGTTAAATTATGCTATACCATTAAAAGTTCATAGACGTTACAGATAAAGAAAGAGTTGTGAAAAGGCATAGCAAGCTTTGTCTATGTATGTACATTTTATAGCCGTCTGTAACAATGGGAGGGCTCCTCAGTACTGTATGATAATTTTTACATGACGATGTGGGAGGAGAGACTGAAAAAGCAGTTTGATGCACAGCTCATGACACATGAAGCAACCTAAAATGTCTACGTGTCACTGCCAAAGGCATTATATATTATTCATTTTTGCAGTTGCATCTGTTTAATAGTTTTGGAAGCCCTGAGGTTGCATAATCATATAATTTACATTGAAGTTATCCTTGTGTAGTTACGCAGCATTGTTCAAACTAGTTTCAGCTCACATTGTCATACTTACACAAGCTTGCTGAAATACAGAAAACTGAAAAACAAATGTGATCATTGTCTAAGGTCTGTAGATCAGCCTTCCTAAAATGGTTATAAAATATTAAACGGTTTCCATTCCAGACACATTTTGGGCTTAGATTGGTGCATATTAATAAGGAAATACTAGTCTCCAATATACACTACAGCAGCAAGTGGGGTGTCTTTACAAACTGAATGGGTTTAACACATTCCTATCAATATAATGCACAGTATTTGAAACTGGCAGGTTCCATAGGGTGAAAAAGAAAGACACTAATGCAACCCAAGTCCCATTTCAAGGGGTATCCTTTTGTGGGCCCTATACTATTCTCCATATATGTAGATAATTTGGCAGAATTCATGACAGTACCACTTACATACCACAGTCCCATTTGGTATGCAGCAACCATTCTGACACAGTGCTCTAGTATGAAGAGTGCAGCATCACGTAAGGCTGACCCTTGCGGCCATGCAGAATGCTAATGAGACTGACCAGTGAAGGGCCATATACTAATTATCCATCTGCTCCCCCAGAACTCTCTCCAGGAAGGCATCTACATGCAGTGTAGGTCAGGATGGCCAGTCCAACCACATTGTGGTATTGAACATAGCTATAAGGCTGTATACAAATACCATTAATTACTGTGGGTCAGGGGTCTGGGTGGGGAAGTCAGTAGATAACAGACATAACTGATCCATAAGGTGTGTTAATGGAACCGGCAGCACTGCAATGATCAGAGGGTGCATGGAGGGACACTAGCCACTACTGATACATTTCCTTAAATGTTTTAATGGCACTGGCAGCAATATGGGGACTGAAGGATGGAGAAAACACTAGACATCAGGGATATATTTTTCTTAAGTGCCTTAGTGGCACCAGTAGCACAACAGGGAAGGGGGAATGGGGAAAACTAGCCAACAGGGATTACTCTAAAGACTTGTGCCATAAGGGCATATAAAGCAGTACTAGGATCAAGGAGTGGGGGCAATACTAGTCACCAGGTTCTAATCACTGACTTAAAGATGGAGATTGGGGAATGGGGTAGCCACAGGAGGGTAGACAGGTCAGAGACAGCTACTGGCTCTGTGTGTGTGTGTGTGTGTGTGTGTGTGTGTGTGTGTGTGTGTATGTGTGTGTGTGTGTGTGTGTGTGTGTATGTGTTTGTGTGTTTGAATATGTACTTGTGTATGTAGTAGAGTGACTATGTGATTGAGGGGAATGCCAATGCCTACACAAGCAGCAGTGTACTTCTGTGATGTACAGATCATTACAATTACTATTGCAATGTGCAGTGTGCTAATGTGGCCTTACCCCATTGTGGTTAACTTATCTGTGAATCCCAAAATACCACATTTCTAGGATGATCTGTACAGCTTGCACTAGGCCCTTTAATAAATGTCTAGGAATGTGTTCAGAAAATATACAGCTGCCACTCCCCTGCATGGGTATTGCTGTTCTTAAGTTCTTTTGATTCCATCTCTAGAGAGTAGCTGTTGTGGTCACATTAAGTTGACCAGTGTAGTCATAAGAGACATATGACCCTTGGATATCTTCATCTGAGTAAGAAAGTAGTGCTTACTTTAATAAAACTAACACCATCTTCACTGCAGAACACATTGTCAAAACATTGACTATAGCCTTATATTTTGTGCTTACACCAGCAAAAAAGAACAGGACGGCAGCAATCAAAACCATCATGTACTCAATCAAACTTCTTAATGACAGCTGAATATTAAAAGGTTCTCTGAGTGACATTACAGATACATTAACCAAAGACTAAAACTCTGATCACTTGCCCTTTTGTTCTGGATATAGCATTGTTGTCTTTTTACCCAGTTATTCAATTCAAGCTGCGTGCTGAAATAAAATCTACCATGCTAAGCTCAGTCCTGATGTATAGCAGCATTATTTCATTCTCTAAGCTCAAAGAATTTGTAATGATTATTTAATCATTGTTATATGAATGGGCGTTCCTTTGCTGAAGGTTGTGCGTTAGGCCCGGCAAGCCAGCATGTAAAACTCTACTGCCAATCATTAGCGGACCGGATGTCCGCTGTGGCGGCCCCTAACCGGGAAAAGCCAAAAGACAGTTATATGACATCATAAGCATCTTACTTTGTACAAGCTTCCTTTGGTGCTGTGCAAACACAAGGACTGTGGAAAAAAAGACAAAGGTCATTTTCCAAATGTTTTCAGTGTGCTGATGAATTTTATAGGTTAACATAAATGTTGCTGCTGTACAGTGCACAGTATAGAACCACCAGTTGGTTTCCCTACATCATCCACTTTAGGATGTGGAAATCACAGCAGTTAATTTAAAATTCCCTTTTGTTGTCTGTATATTAAATTATGGCCTCTATAATAAACAAGGTGCTATCAGTATGATATTGCCACTGCTATAAAGTAACTGCAACACAATCACCAAACTGGCAGTTTAGGTAAACTTGTTAAGGCCTGTTGGTGACATCACATATCTATGAAAAAAAGTCGCTCCCCTTAAGTTAAAAAATGTCGAAACAGCAAACTAATATGATGATCGCAATGAAATCTGTAAACCAACACCTCAAACTAGTGAGACACAACAGCTGGCAACTTATTTATTTCTCAAGGTTATGCATCTCTTGTTTTAAGTTACTGAAAATGACTTTACTGATGACAATCAACCAGCAATCCAAAAATGTATGATAAAAAGAGGCAGGGTAACATTATCTATGAATTGTAAAGTATACAGTTTATACTTTTGCATAATAAATGTCAGTGAACTTAGTAACATTAAATCAATCGGCAAACAATTGTTGATTAAAAGGGTGTATATCTTCACTGGAATAATGCTATCTATAATAATCTATGCTGTAAATCCACTGTTTAAAATAACATTTTAATACTTCCTGATTACAAAATCAGAAATAAACATGCTTCACATTAAAAATGTTTCTCACAGTGTTCATATTTTAAAATACTAAGCCTGAGGATATGTTCCTTATTGTGTGGTCAGTGTCACGTTTCTTATTTATAAATTGCATATACTTCATTTCAATAACTAAAGTATGAGAAGTCCAACAATCAAACAGCATTGGGTTGGGAGGGTGGCCTAATAGTTAAGGTGTTTGCTTTACAAACACAAAGTGCAGGGTTTGAGTCTCATGAGGGATAATTGGCTAGACTTACAATGGCTCGCAAGGGCAGTTAGCCTAGTACTAACCTATGTAATAGGGGTGGAAGAAGGTATGCTTTTATATGCTCGCATCATTCAACATGGCTTAGAAAACCCTGAAAACCGAAGTATCATAATCTGGTATCATTCTCCATTTTCACAGTCATCAAAAATATATGCTTGCTTTATGCTTTCTTTACTGAAATAACTTCATATTCTTATTCACTTTAACATGACAAATTCTGCTGTCTTATGTTTGCCCCTCCCTAATATCATGTTTTAATACATATTATGTGAGCAAAGATTTAAAAAGATAGCTGTAGCAAATGTTTTCTAAAGTCAGCAGCTCCATACAGGTAATTATAAGTAATTTGAAAAAGGTAGACTCACCAAGCATCATCAAACCAGCAGTTTACCAATAATGAAATTAATAAACATAAAGAGAGGAACTGATTGTCTGTCCTAACTGGGACCACTTTAAGCAGTTTATAAAATGTTATACATCAGCTATAATTTGGTCATAATGTGTACAACAGTTTGTCTTGCCCATCTATATGGTACATCAGCAATGCTCACACCAAGATACTAACGTGTGCACACAGGATGTATAAAACATAGTCAGCTGACATATTCTAAGCTAAATGATTATTGGTGCAGAATGATGCATTTTCAAATTAGAAAGGACAAAATGCTACTAAGTAATGTCTAGTTAGTAATTATCAGAGTAAGCTGGAGCGGTGATGCCAGTTAATACTGTAAGCATATTTCTGTATATTCTATGGCAAGACATCACTATGTTACTGTGAAACAGATAGGGGTGTGACAGACCATTCACAAAGTAGGAGGAACCTGATACCATCTTTACTGGGGCAAAGTATGTTTCCCTCCCCATAACTGCAGATAACAATCTCCATATAATATCAGACTTGATATGACCATTTTATCTTAGTGTGTGTGTGTGTGTGTGTGTGTGTGTGTGTGTGTGTGTGTGTGTGTGTGTGTGTATCTATATGGCTTACCTTCATTTGTTCAACAAAAATGAATGTCAGCATCAGAAAGGTAAATCACGTTACCTTGAAAATGGAAAAGTCACCTTCCTACTACATATGTGCTGAGAAGAAATGTTGGCACATTCAAACATTAAAAAAAAAAAAAAATTGCAGAGGTGTAAGGTTCCCTGTACCCCTACAAACTGTGCTTATTATATATACTGACTCTGAGGTAGCACAGACCCCGGGGATAGGGAATATTCCCCTTCCTGTGGACTGTTGATCTTTCAACCATCTGTATAACTGACCAAATGTGGTTGATTAGATAGGTGTTGAACAAACTCCCTGTCGACCAAACCCATTGAATTCATATATGGATATAAATAGGTATGTGAGTGTGTGTGTGTGTGTGTGTGTGTGTGTGTGTGTGTGTGTGTGTGTGTGTGTGTGTGTGTGTATAAACTCCTCACCAGTAAGGCACAAATCACTTGAATTCTGAAAATGGAATTTTAATTTATCAGTTTAACATCAGCCTGATTTTTAGAATTTAACCAGGGATAAAAAGTGTTTTCAAGGGTATACAGGGTTCAAGTTTAATGACAAATAATCCCAGGTATATTTCTAATTTTATTGCATTGACAAGTAACCTAGATTTGAACAGGAAATTCCAAATGCACTTTTAAAGCAAGTAATAATTCAAAAATGTGGATGATATTGTAGAACACTGGACCACCTAGAGGCAGTCCATGGCCGAACACTGCAGACAAACAGGCTTAATGGCTGTAGAATGGATAGTATTCCAAAACATGAAATGTCCTGGAAGGTATTCTTACACTTTGAAAATTGGCTCTTTGTTAGGTTTTTGTCTTTCAATTACTGTATTATTATCTTATCTTTTAAATTGTTTTAGGAAACTGTAAATCTGCCAGAATATTGAAATCTGAGAAAAACGATGAAGAAATGAAAATGTGCACAATGCCCAGTATAAAAAGAAAAATTACTTTACCTTGTCAGGTTCTTAAAATGGATTTGATCTAATGGTGATAGAACAAGAAGAAACCTGTAATGAATGTGTTAGGTATGGTTAAGACCCCCACCTCCTACAGTGCAAGAGATGGTACTGATTAACTTAACATTTTTAAACTGTGCTTTTGTATGACGAGATTCTACTTTTGGAATTCCACTAGGAAGGTTAAATAGTATTTCCTCTAGCAGGCTTCTTCCACATACATTTTCAAGTACACAAACAATTAGAGTACTACTTCAGCTAGTAAGATGTGGTCAATAAGCATGACCTTTAGAGTTGCTGTAAGTATCTATGTTAAAAAAAAATAATAATAATACCTCATGTATGAACTTAGACTCAGCAGGCTAGCCCATGGTGATTTTCTCTGAAAATACCCCTGCCCCTCCTTATGCACATTGACTCAATCCTGATATTATGTGGCATAGTGGACAAGTATTCCTACTGTTGTTGTTCTGAAAGTGCTGGGTAACGGAAGTGAAGAGGAATTATACTGCAAGAGCCCGATGAATGTGAAAAGAATGGTGCCATTACATGATTTTATAAATATATATATATATATATATATATATATATATATATATATATTTTTTTTTTTTTCTACCATATGTAGGCTTTTCTGCAATTTTTAGGATGCATACTCTGTAGACATGAATTCTTATAAAAACACATAAAAATAAAGCTTCTATCCACCACCATAATTTATTCCCTGAAGCCTTCTGGTATCTTGTCCACAAACCTTCAGTGAAGTGACCTTATATAACCAACTCGCTCTATTTAAATTAGTAAATATTGAGCACATTGAATCAAATTACTTCAAAATCAAATCAACACAAGCAATTAAGTGTTTAAAAATACAATTTCACCTTGTTGTAATACCTCAATAAAATTGCTACATCCATATCATGAAGAACTGTTGTGCTATATGTCAGAATGTACAAAGCTCCAATTATTTCCAAATAACATTTATTTAGCTGTTTGTATTCTTTTTGATCCTCCCTGTATGTAGACAACGTTGCATTGCAAATCTAGACATACTTATGATATGTCTCAATAAAATGACTAATAACTTCACTGTTCCTGAATTCTTATTTTGAAGTTTCTGACCACATTGCCAATATAATGATTTTAATATAAACATGAGATAGCTTAAACAACCATTTCAGTGTCACATGTTCTAAAAAAAATCTTGTGTAATGCACTATTCATCCTCAGTATCTGATCTAAGCTTGCCTAACTAGAAATATTACTTGTGACATTTAGAAGTGCCACACTGTAATTGTGAAATAAATATTTGTTGTAATATCATATGCGGCAAACAGCTTCTTCTACCAAAACTTGCAAAATCCCTGCTCTCATAATAAGATAACCTGTTCATAGGTTCATAGGTTCATACTAGGCTATCTGCCCTAGGGCATTTACAAGCCTAGCCAGAGTGTGTTTGGCTTTCGCCACCCATTTTAAATGAATTTTGCTATGCCCTTTTTCGAGGTTAGTATACTGTGCCTCTGTTTAACAGTGACACAGAAGTGATACCTGGAGTAAATCTACAATCTCCCATCCACTCATCAAGATTCCTCTTGAAGAGAGTCAATGAGGGACTCTGCCTAACCTGGACTGGGATTTTATTCCAGAGTGAAGGGAGCCTCTGGGTTATGAATCTGTCCCTCCAGCATGTCCTATTTATTTCAGTATTGAGGTTCAAGTCTCTCGAGTGCATAGCTCGATGGGATTTGAATTTTCTGAGGTGCAGCATGTCCATTAATTCTGGGTTGGACATGGCTTTATACGTCAGGCACAAATCGCCTCTGAGCAGGTGGTATGCCACTGAGTAGAGCTGGAGTTTCTTTAACCGGGCAGCATATGGCATCTGTTTGAGCCCTTTGATCCTCTTGGTGAGGTACTTTTGGGGTCTTTCCAGTTGCTGCAGGTGTCTGGTAAGGTACATCCCAAAAGCGGCATTGTACTCAATTATGGGCCTGATGAGGGATGAGTAAAGAGGCACGATGACCTCCCCTGATCTAGATGTGAATCCCTTCATGATTAGGTGGACTATATAAAATGTTTTTCTAACCACTTTGGCCACGTGGTTGTCAAATGAGAGATTGCTATCAACTTGGGTCCCCAGGTCCCTAATTACTTCTTTTGTACTTAATGGATTACTATCTATGTGGTAGTTTGTGGGCACTTTGTTTTTGCCGAAGGGGATGACTATACACTTTTTGGCATTTAGCTTGATGCCATGGCTCTGGCACCAGTTGTCTGTTTCTATGAGGCCCTTTTGTGGGATGCTTGTGTCGGCTGGAGAGTCAATTATGGCATCCAGTTTGCAGTCATCTGCGAACTTGGTCAGCCACAGTCCTTCCATGTTGGACTGTACCTCCGAGAAATATATACTGAACAAAAGAGGTCCCAGGACTGAGCCTTGTGGGACGCCACTTGTAACTAGTTTGGAGTCTGACATGGCTCCAGCAATTCTAAGCATGTGGGTTCTGTCCTTGAGCCAGTTTGCAACCCATCTAGTGACATAGGGGTTTATATTTAAGCTGGTGAGTTTATCTATAATGCCCAAGTGGGGTATTGTATCGAAGGGTTTTGCGAGGTCCAGGTAGGCTGTGTGGACCACCTTCCCCTTGTCAATGGTCTTGGTGACTGTTTCAAAGAAATCGACCAGGTTTAAGAGGCAGGATCTGCCCTTAACAAAGCTGAACTGGGTAGGATTCAGTGTCTGTAGGTCCCCAATATCTTTATTTATGAGGTCCATGATGATCCTTTCCATAGCTTTTCAGACCAAGCTAGTCAGGCTTTTGGGGCAATAGTTTCCAGGATTCGTTGAGGCACCACCTTTGTGGAGAGGGACCACTGTTGCTGTATGCCACTCTTTGGGTACATATCCTGTAGTAAGGCTGAGATTGAACAGTAGTTTTATGTTTGGGTTTAGTTCTTCTTGGAGTTCATGTAGGACGCAGCCCAGGACACCGTCTGGTCCCATTGATGCTGTGTTTTTTGCTTTGGAGAGGGCGGCTCTTACCTGAGCATCTGAGATGTCAGGGGGGCAGCACTCTGCTGGGATAGATATTTGCCCTTTTGGTGGGGAAGTGGGGGGAGAAGTTTGCGCTGAACCTGTCAGCTAGGATGTTGACAATGTCTGTGGGTTCGGTGTATTTTTTGTCATTTTGGACTAATTCTGAGCATATCTGGGAATTCCCACCCAGGTTCCTAACATAACTAAAGAAAGCCTTGTGATTATCCTTAGTGTCCTGTGCAATTTTTCTCTTGAAGCTGGCCTTAGACAATTTTATGAGTGCCCGTAGTTTTTTGTTAATACTGATCAGAGATGAATTCCCTTTTTGGGATTTTGCTCTATCATGTAGTAGCTTCCTCCTTCTATTGTATAGTTTGTTTATGGCTGGGGTCCACCAGACAGGATGCCTGCCTTTGGAGGATTGGGTCTTGGTTTTCTTTGGGATTGCATGATCCATGCATTTCTGAAGGTGTTCATAGAATGCATTTATAAAGGATTCTGCGGTCTGGGCCGTATTTTCCACAAGCCCGGGGGCTTTGAAGGATTCCACCTCTGTTTTGAGGAGTGTGAAATTTGCTTTAGAGAAGTTTTTCACTGTGGTTTTCTTGGCAGGGGTGGGGTCGGGATGTGAATATCTAGTGAGATTAGTTTATGGTCTGATCTTACCAGTGAGGGATACACTTCTGGTCTGGAGCATAGAGTTCCCATGTTGGTGATGATCAGGTCTAGTATGTTTTCCCCTCTTGTGGGAGTGGTAACAAGTTGTTCCTTAGCATTTGAGTTTATAAATTCTAGGAATCTTTGGGCTAGGGTGTTGGAGCTAGAGTAATGCTCCCAGTCTATGTTTGGGTAGTTGAAATTGCCCAATATAATGGTGTTTGGAGAGACCTTCATATTTTCCAGTGTTCTCAGGAAGGCCGAGTGGGGTTCCTGGGTTTGGGAGGGTGGTCTGTAGCAGGCTATAAACTGGAAGGCAGTTTTACCCACTGTTAGTTGCACATGGATAGTCTCTGATGCTTCGTGCTGTGCCACCAACCTGGAGGTGTGGGTATCTTTGACAAATATTGATGCTCCCCCTCCTTTTGTGGTTCGGTCCAAGTTTTGGGGCTGAAAAACATGGTATGAGGTATAACCTGGTAGTGCTGGGGTGCTCTCAGGAGCCTTGAACCAGGTTTCTGTTACTGCACAGATATCGATGTTCTCCATGCTAAGGAGAGTTTTGAGTGCGTGCATCTTGAGGTTTAGACTTCTGGCATTGAGTAGCATTACTCTTAGTTTCTTATCCCTTGTGATACCTATGGAGGTGGGTTTGTCTTTTGAGCCTTGCCTAAAAAAGGCACTATGGGGGTGGCAAGAGCCTTTGCCAATATCCGAAAGCCCAGGGGAGACAGGTGCAAGCCATCCCTAGCGAAGCATCGTGGCTTATCGAGCATGTCATCCCAGGCTGACAGGCATTGAATCCCCTTTGAATAACACCAATACGTAAGCCAATTGTTGAAATTGATCATCTTGTCTACTTATTGTGGCATCATTCTTCGTGAGGGTAAGATGCTACTCAAGGTCAGGGTCATACCAGCCTGGGCTACATGCTCAGAGAGCTCCTCTATGTCTCTTTTCATGTAGTCCAGGGATGTATATCTCAGGTCATTCACACCAGAATGGACAATGACTGAGTCATATTTGTACTTGCCTTGGAGTGACCTGAGTGCTTGTGTTATGTGGCGGATCCTAGCGCCCGACAGGCAGCTCACAGTGACCTTCTCCTTGTTCAGCCTGGTGAGTGGGATGTCAGTGTGCCTGACGATAGAGTCACCTATTACAAGTGTATCAGGTGTGTTGTTTAGCCTTAAGGGCTGTGACTGTTCAGCACACTGGCTTTGTGAGCTATGTGTTGCACGTGTTTTGTTTTGGGGTAGCGGTTGCTTGGGTGTCTGCTTTGGAGGTCTCTGTTGCTTAGGCAGATTTTTATTTAGAGCCTCCGAGTATGTTTTTGTGTGTTTATGTGTTTGGTTTGCTGTCGTGGTAGGTCTATGTGACACTGGAATTGTAGTGAGTGTGGTTTCCTTCTTCTTCTGACTGGTTACGCCAGTACTGAGTTGAGAGAGCTTAGCCTCCAGTTTGGCTATATGGTTGCATTTCTCACATGTGTTGGAATTTGTTGGGAGGAGGAGAGGGTTGTCTGTGTACATGAGACAATTGTAACATTGCCTCAAGATTCCCAGATTCACCAGCTGGACCGGAGAGGAGATTGACAGCTGACCTTTGGACATGCTAGAATAGTATTGGGAATTCCTTTATAATTGAAAAAAGGGCCAATGAGGAACAAGGTACTCAAGGGAAGTTTGTGAGGGTGTAGTGCTTTTAATTTTTTAGTGCTGACTTATATAATTGCTTTAGTGAGCAAGTGCCAGGCTTTAGAGTAGGAATGGGGTGTTTAATATGAGAACTAGATCAGTTCTAAGAGAAAAAGTGAAGAGCAGACTCTGTGTTTCAGGAATACGTTTTCTTACTCTTAGGTGATTCATAAGGAAATGCCAAAAGTGACTTCTACTTGTATGTGTCTGCTTTTATTTTCCAACACCAGGAATACATCAGTCCAGTTCTTTTACCTTTTTATTTTTATCTGGCCACTCCAAGTGCAAGAATTCCTTAATTGGTAAGACCTCACTTGTTATAGTTGTAACTATTTTAAACATCTTTTGCTTGGCTCAGCTTTATAATCACAGTGTAACAATCTCCATGTAAATCAATGCTAAATATTTCAAAATCTTTCTTTGTGTACAGTTTCCCTTAAACTACAGACATTCTCATTAAGGTTAGACTTGTAAAGATGGTTAAAAATGACTTGTGCCAAAGAGGATGGAAATTGTAGTAGGAATTGGTCTGAACAGGGTTGTTTTAATGTACTCTGCTCCTCGTGCAGTCAGATGTAAATCCAAAAATGTATCTGTTCTGTACTTGATTGCGTAGAAGACCATAAACCAAACTGATGCAGATGGAAATTAAAAAAATATATATATAATAATTCTTGTTTCTGTTCTTTCTATTTAAATAACAGATCATTGTGTAACAAAAAAAGGAAAAAAAAACTTCAGTGAAAAATTACTAAGCTCATACATTTACTCTTTTTCAAATTCATATATATACCTATTTGCATAGCTTGGGGGTGGGGGGTGAATATCACCTACAATTAACTCTTTATTAAATAAAAATAAATAAATAACATCTCTTTCATTTGCATCTACTAACTACCTAGTCTTGTTCACACATTTGTTTTCGGACCATGAATAGTCTTTCTGGGTATTTTAAAGAGTAACATCCACAGTTTTACTGAAGTACTCTGATTACAATTTCAAACAGTCTTAATTTCTTAAGAAGAAGGTGAACTGTATATCAACTGTAAGAGAGATCGTCTCCTACTCTAATTTGTGGAATTTTGTCTACCATAATTCCCAAGTAAGAATATATCAAATTCACAGTAGATACTATTGGTCACCCTGTGGGTAATAATTTCCTTAAATATTATTTAGAAAGTATAATATATAGCCTGTGTCTCATTTATAACTACTCACTTTTTACCAACCAGTAGTTAAATGAATGAATTATTCTGATATTGCACTTAAGCATTTTCACAGCGTTCTTTTCATATTTAGGTTGGTTGCCCAGTATAATACAACAAATTCCTTTATACTGCATCTATGTCAGGAGAAAAAAAATATTCTTATTATCAGAAGATTTAAAGTAACATTAGAACTATTAAAACATAATCTTCTAAGCTTCTCATTCAGATTTCATTAAATTATATTTATTATATCTGTCAAACTAATTTCTCAGCTGTCTGTAAAACAGCATTTGATTGCCCTTGTAGGAACAAAATCAGTTTATTATGTGGAATATTATGAAGTAGCAAGATCACATTTGCCCCCACTTACTCCAAACTAAGTTTGCTTTGTGAAATGTGGGTCCTGTTTAGGAAAGCTTGCAGGTGTCTTTGAGAAAGTTACAGATGGACTGAAGCACTGAATTGCTATAAATAAGTATACACCTATGTGGATTTAGCTAATGTCATTGGTACTATCCTACACTCTGCCATTAGTCAAAACTCAGTTAAATATTAACTACTATGTAACTGACTGCATGCCAAATTGGTTAACCGACTCAGCCCACAGACAGTGACTGGTATCACAAGCTCCTCAAAAGGCAGGTCTCCCGATGCATTTCACAGGGTTCTGTTTCTGGGTAACTCCTCTTTGCCATATACTTTTGCTGATCTCCAAGCCAATGTCACAGATCCATGGATGACTACATTTGGTCAGAATCTGGAATTGTCATCATCTCACCAGATGGCAAAAGGGCCAAGCCCACACAAACTTCTGGTGTCAGGACCATGGTCTTAAGCTCTTTGAAAATAAATGCAGTAAGATCACACCTACACCATTGATACCTCACTCAGTATAGATGCTCAGAGATTCATGTACATCATGGACAATGAACTTTCTTTTGACCACCATGAATTAACTATCCTTAGGTAATTCTTCTAAATTGCTGAAGTAATTACTGAAGGCATGTCCTCCAGCTCTAGAGAAGTTAATGTCTCTCTCTACTTCTTCCTTAAAAGGCTAGTTATAGAATGTAATCTCTTCTTTTGCATGTATCTACCCAGACATATTGTCCAACTAGAAAATCCACAATGTTTCATCACCAGGAGAATGTCAGGTATGAACTACATAAGCTACGTAGAACATCTAAAAAAACTACAACATTACTGTCTTTTGCAGAGTGTAGCCTCTGAAGCTGAAAGCTCCCTTCTCCTTCTTGTCCTTTTACAAGTCTGTAAAACAGAGACAATCACCAATACCCACTATAGGGATCTAAAACCAATATAGTAATACCAACACCACCTGCTCATGGGATAAATACATCTCCCATGGAATCATATCACTTACCTAAGGAGTAAGTGCTTCTACATAACAAACAAAATAGCTTCTTAACTATCTTTAAAACCAGCCTGGCTAAGTGGAATGGGATCTTTGTAGCTCCTCAGACTAGTATGGATAGAAGTAAGTAATGGAAATCACAGTGGCTAGGGTCTCATTCATCTACATGACTGAGGATCTAGACCATACTTATGAACCTGTGAATCTTTAAGTGCCATAATATAGAGGATGGACAGAAAAAAATCAGTAGAAGAAAAGCATAGAGAGGTGTGTACTAACTTGTAGGTGATAACAGTAGAAATAAAGAATTACTTTAAAGGAATAATTGGTATATACATATGAGTGACCCACAAATAAGCACCATTCCCAAGATACTCAGAGTGTCTTATTACAAAACAAAGACATCTTGATATTTGTCTTGTAAGAGGATATTTGCACTGTGGATATTGCAATATGCATTTCATTCACCAGTATACTATGGCAACTATAAATACCAGAGATAAGATAACTGAAGTTATATAATCTCAGAGCAAACTTTATAAATGAATGTTGTGTTATCTAAGATGAATATCTTTGTTTGGAACATGTAAAACTGAAAAGGTAGTACATGATGTGCTGGGCTCATAAATTGATTGCGTCAGTAGCACTTTCAGAAGCTTCAAGATAAGATGTGAGGAACATGTTTGGGATTTGTGTAGTGAGGACTGAAGCAATCTGGTTGCCACACAGTTTATTGAAATGAGTCATAACGATATGTATAGTTTGCAGCACAGGGTTACATATCTAGAGAAAGGATCAAAAAGGTGTAACAGATAACAACATAAATGTTCGTTGGAAAGGATTTAAAATTGCAACAGTCCATTAAAGCATTATTGTTTTGATTTGACTTTGTTTTGACTTGAATTGGAAGTCACATAACTGAAGTAATTTAATTTAATGTAAATATAGGTTGTTGGGTATGTGTGCCTTCTGTGGAAGGTTGGGCGCCGGGCTGGCAACTCGACACCGTAAAACTCCACTGCCAATCAATGTGCGGACAAGGTGATCCGCTGTGGCGACCCCTAACTGGGAAAAAGCCAAAAGAAGAAGAAGAAGATAGGCTGTTGGGTATGTGATACAATCTCATTTATAGTTTTCAGCTTAAGTAATAGAAGGGTGTTATGAACAGACTTCTGGTGGTGTGTTGAAACTTTGTTCCTATTTATGTTTCTACTTGTAAATTAATGTTCTCCTTAGAACGTGTTTTCGCCATGCATATCAGTGGCCAGTCAGGATGCATATTTTCTTTTTATGCCATGATGATCAGAAAGTTCTGGGCTCTTTTCCCATAGCAGGATTTTAGATTCGGTTCTAGTACTGACTGTTCAGTGTGATGGTACTTTCCTTCAGTTCCAGTGTTAAACTGAAGTCCCATTTGCCCAACCGATGCCCCATTTGCCTGAGTTAGTTGTAATTTAGTTAGATGCTTATACTCTCATGGGACTTCATAAAAAGAGTATCAGAATTTCCTGTGGTGTCTGTATGAATAACATCTCATGTATCCCCTAAAAACAGCCCACAGTCCTAGTCAGAATAATGTCTCAACAAAAATAAATTTAAGAGAGTAAAAATTGTGTTTCTCATTTATTTCAGCCCATTTTTCAATGATCATTTTTTACCAATTCCAGGTATCTCTGTTGGGCATGTTATCCATTTAAAAGCAGACTAGGAATTTTGGCTTTGTGACTACTTGTGATCCCTGTAGCTTTTACACTTTATTCTTCTGGTAATGAATATAACTTGTTCTTGGTTCATATAACAGAACAAGCACAGGGAATTTAAAAAAAGTTTTTTTTATAATGTAGACACAAAAATATTTTCAAAATGTTTTATCACAGTTTATATTGACAAGAAGTTTTTAATTTTTACATTTTTTTAATTGGGTAAGCCTATTGGATACCAGTGTCTGGTTAGCTGACTTGATGAGAGGCAAGTGAGGTTGAATGAATCAAACTACGTGTGCTGGACTACAGGAAGGTGCACAGTTTATAAAAAATACTACCAAAACTGTTTGGTTCAGTAGGTAAGAAAGAGAATGTTTTTATGATTCATGAACATATGTCCTGGAAATGTAGTCAGCTGTACCATTTAAGAGTTGATACAGAGATGAATTAGAAAACTGTGAACTAGTACATTAAAATCTGTACTGATATAAAGTATGCTGAGCCCAATTTTCTATTCAAATATCTTTAAACTAGAAAATTTGCAGTTTAGAGTATACAGTTTAGGCATGTGTTATCGCTAAGAATAGGAAGACAGTTGTGAGAATGTGCTAACACCTTACAAGACAATAAAGCTGTCTTTTTCCTGGTGTAGTTATGCTTTAATTTGGTTTTATTTTTATTTTCTACAGTCTTTTTTTGAAGCAGCGAGTATGATGAGCCAAGTGTCACACACTCACCTGATTCTCGTTCATGGGATCTGTGTCGGGATAGAAAGTGAGTAATCAGTCGCCTTGAAATGCTTCTTATAAAGTGCTTTTTAGAGAAATTTCACATTTATTGCATTTGTATTAAATAATTTTGCTAATATTTTTGTGTATATGCCTCTGCATTTGCCAGCATCCTTCTTGTTTGGCCCTATTATTTGCTGTGGGCGTTTTACAGTTTAGTTTTGTCTCCTTATCAGGATAGGCATTCTGAACTTGTCTAGTCTAAGTATTACAAATACAATATACTTTATTAGTGCTATAACCAATAAAGTCTAATATCACCTTTACCCTGTGAAAATAAAATAGTTACTCTTGCAAAAGCATGTAATTGATTTGTTATATGATTGTTATTTTTTAACCAACATTTACTTTTTCTTCCATTGATTTAATGGGATTAATATTGCAAGAATTTAATATAAAGTTCTGTAACACTTTTTATCATGTATTTACCTGAATTCTGTTAACCATGCATTTATAGGTTCATAGGTTAGTACTAGGCTAACTGCCCTTGCGAGCCATTTTAAGCCTAGCCAATTATCCCTTGTGAGACTCCAACCCTGCATCTTGTGTTTGTAAGGCAAACACCTTAACCATTAGGCCACCCTGCCAACCCCTTTACTTGAATTCTGTTAAACATGTAGTTGTATTTTACAGAATCACCAGGACATTTCCAGAAATATACTGATGATAAATTAGAGAAACGGGCCATTACACACTGCCTTATAGTGCCCCAAATGAGTATGGAATATTCAACACAAGGCTGGGAGGTTGCATGATTGTTATACAAGCTGACAATTTTTGTAGTGCATTGTAAATGAGAGTTGAGCTCAAAAAGAAGCTTTGCAACTATGTTAGGTAGCAGTAGATTGTACAGTTTGGTTTTACATGGTACAGCATGGTTTCATATCTAATGTTGTGTGTTATGTATGGTATGTTACAATGTTTTGTAGTATGTGTCCCATGCCACCTATTCAAAAAGAGTAGGGGGCATTTATTTAACATGCTTACTTACAAAAATCATACAATATTTATACTACATACATTATTTAAAATGTTTAAGCGCTTCACCTTTCTACTTATTATACATTCTAATAGACCTTCACTTCATTTTCCATAATCAAAATCTTATATTATCTTTTCGGTACTTTTGTCAATTTTAGTCTTTCAATAAACATTATTTTCTTTACCGTTTGTTTCCCTAGAACCCATAGAACCATATTTTTTATCTGTTTTATGTACTTATTCCTTAGACTAATGACCATCATATCCTTATTCAACATACCCATATTTATGTCTCCTATACTCTATATATCTTCCAAATAATATTTGTCTATCATTTTTTCCATACAATTACAATTCTTTTTACATTTTCAAAATACATATTCAGTTGTCTCAAGTTCTTTACTATAATTACATACTCTATCTTCTTTTCTTTAATATATATCTGCTTTAATTGGCAGTTTTCTTATTCCCAGTCTCCACAAAAAATCTTGACTTTCTAATATTAGCCTTTTCTTCATTTGAGTCTTTACAAGGATACACATAGGAATGTTTTTCCATTATACTTTTATACCATACTTTCCTGTTTTCTTCAATATTTTTTACATTAATTTTCCAACATAATATCTTAATTCCTCATAAATTTAAAATTCTGCATTTATATCTTAATTTTTTTCTTTTAAATCTCTGCAATGATTCCCATCCTCTTTTGTATTTACCCCTTAATATTTTGTATAGTAAACTTTCTTTATCTTCTTGTATACATTTCAGGACCCTATACAAATTTAAAGAGGCAGCATATACAATTTGATTAATCAAACCTAAACCTTCTTTATTAACATATATTGTACCTCTTTTCACTGGGTTAAGCCTTGAACCCCAAATAAATGCAAAAATTGTTGTATGTAATTCCTTTTCATGTATTAATAGTAAACTAATAGCACTTGCCAGATACATCATTTTTGCCATTAATATCAAACTTATCAACTATATATTTTTTAAAAGATAATTTAAAGGACTCCAAAATTTTCATGTTTCTTATCACTTTAATTAACTTTTTCCATTGCACTTCAGTTACCTTTTGCACCCCAAAAGTATCCCCAAAACAGCTATCTCATGAATATGAAACTCACTTCCTACTATCTCTCTGTTGTATCCCAATCCTTTACTTTTTTCTTTGTTTAAACACAATCCTATTGTATTAAGACTCTTATTCAAAGTATCTAATATTTTCTCCTTTCCTTTCACATCTTTGGACACAATTGTAATGTCATTCGCATATGATAACATAATGGGTATTTCAATGCCTTCCAGTTTATATATCATACATCTTTCAATTCTTGGCTTACCTGATATACTTTTACATTCATTACTAATGTAAATATTGTACTGCTCAAAAGGCATCCTTGTCTTAATCAACTTTTATGATTAAATCCTTACTTAACTACCCATTTACTAAAACATTTATCATATTATACTTATAAGCAGTAGCACAAACATTTATCTTCTCACTTATATTACACATTTGAAAAATTTCACATAATTTAGAATGTTATGTAGTATCAAATGCCTTTTTATGACACCTATCATATTTTTTACATTTTCCTTTCTATTTATGCTGATAACTCCCTAATTATTATTCATAATTCCTGACAACCCCTGCCACTTATGCTATATATCATGTCACCTATGACCTTGTAAATTTCATTTTCCAGTCTTTTCTGAATTATCTTCATAAAAAGTTTGAAGTCTGTATTGTTTATTACCATTGGTCTCCAATTCTTTATAACATGCCTGTGTCCTTTCTTCCATATACATTTCATAACCTCTCTATATAATTCTGTGTATTTCAACCCTTCTCTTAACCATTCATTTAATACCCTTAAATAATATTTCTGCCATAGTTCCAAATATTTAAACATTGTTTATTCTATTCATCTGGTCCTGTTGCTGATTCCATGTTAACTATTCCTAATATTTTATTAAATTCTTCCAAGCATATTTCTCTTTCTAACTGTTCATTAACATGCTATGAAAAAAATGTTTGATTCCTGTCTCTTTGTTTTGGATGAGCATTTCTCTTTAAATATATTATTTGGTAGTGACTGATAAAGCTGCTTTCTGTTTTCCCTGCTCCATTTTGTTTTCTGCTTTAAGAAATCTGCTTGGCCTGGTGTTTTTGTTCTATATGAGAGCTAGATATTTAAATTATCTAGGCTGCACATTTCACACGCTTTTTTCCAATTGGTTAATTGTCTCTTGCATAATACTTAAATACACAGTGAATTTCTGATCCTTTGCCTTTTGCTGAAAAGATTTCAAGGCTGCATACACTTGCATACAATAATTGAACTGTAGCATAAATAAATGTTATTTGAAATTGAAAGAAATAACCACAGTTGAAAATTTTGGTATGAAGTTTAGTCTCAACCAAGAAAAAAATAATCAAAGAAAATGAAGCATTAAGGAAAAGAAAACATAGAAAATTTGAAAGAGATTGGATGGAGTATGAGGGAGAGTGGTGTATGCAGCTTGTAATGACACAGAGGAGGACAGCCATAGAAAGAGGTTATAAGAATAATGCCTTGAGCCAACATTATTCCAGAGGAGAATGTAAGGTCAATATTAAATTTATATTTATAGATCAAGTTAAAAACTTTTCAAATAGAAGACAAATTCGATTGAATGGAATACTGCTGGTAGATAAGGTTAGAAGCATGCAACCCTCCAGGCTTAAATGATAAAGAACATTTTACATTTTTTTTGAAAAGTAAAAAAGTAAGGCACTAATTAACTAATATTTTTTAATTATTCAATTAAGATCATGTGATATTAAGATATAAATTGTGTATGATTGTTCAGTTACATTCAGTCTGAAGAAGTCATTTGAGAAGCACTGCCATATTTTATTGAATTTGATTAAATATGTTATTTTTATTGTGTTTTAGTCATGTTTATATTGTTTTTTATTGGTTAAGTGTCTCTTGAGTGATATTTAAACACACAGTGAATTTCTGGGCCTTTGTCTTTTGCTGTAAATATTTTAAATGTGCATACATTAAAGCACTGCTGGTGATTCCCTGCTGGATGAGGAAAATAAACCTATGTTTTTTTTTTGTCTGTGACTGATAGAGCTGCTTTCTGTTTTACCTGCTGCATTTTGTTTTCTGCTTTAAGAAATCTACTTGGCCCAGTATTTTTGTTGTATGTGAGGAGTAGAGACTTGCATTTTCTAGGTTGCACATTTCACATGCCTTTTTATTGGTTAATTATCTCTTGAGTGATACTAGAACACACAATGAATTTTTGATTGGTAATTCCCTTCTGGGTGAGGAAAGTAAGCCTATATTTCTTGTCTGTGACTGATAGCTCTGCTTTCTGTTTTACCTGCTCTATTTTGTTTTCTGTTTTAAGAAAACTGCTTGGCCTGGTGTTTTCATTCTATGTGATTAGTAGAAACATAAATTATGCAGGCTGTGCATTTCACATGTTCTTTCATTGGTTAGTTGTCTCTTGAGTGATACTTAAACATTTTTTTGGCATTTGTCTTATGTTGAGAAGATTTCAAGCCTGCATAAGTTAATGCACTGCTGTTAGTTCCCTACTAGTTTTTCCCAACCACCCTCTTCTTTGTTGATTAGCTTTTTAAATCTGGTGATTTTTAAGCTGCCCACCCCTACTATAAATTGAGCTTAATAAGCTCCTCCCTTTCTATACTTCTGCTCATATATATTGAATTATTTGCCTTTACTTGTGCTTATATTGAGAAAGTGCATTTTGCCTCTCATTGCCTCATCTACTGATTTACTTACTCTGAATTCATTATCTAGATAGCTGTTGGATAAAATATTGTATTTTTACACTCTAGCAAGCACTTGTTATTACATCAAGAGGTCAGTCAGTTTTACATCTAGTGCACTAGGAGGCAGCCTGATCTGTTTAATTTGGGGAAACACTTGAGATTTTTGCATGTAGTTTTATTGTCTCAAGGGCTTATTAATCAGCTTATCTTGTTTTTACTGCTTTTATAAATTCTGTACAATTGACTGGCTCTTAGCTCTTTTATAAAAAGAGAAGTACTTTTTTGTTTAAAGTACACTGCTGTAGTCATATCCTTAAGTTTGTTTGTGGTAGCATTTCACTCCAAACACTCCTTAGGAGGACTGGGGCTTATTCATGTAGTGGCAGTAGGTGTATACCTGGTCTATCTGAGCTGGGAAACACACAAGAGAGCTCTAAGTATTTTTTTTTGCATTTCTCTTGTATACTGTGACTGTACTTCAACAGTTTCAAAAAATATGCTGCTGCTTTTAGTAGCTAATCGACTGTTAGTTGTAGGGCTGTTGGAGGTAGTTTTTAGGGTCTTGTTAAACTTGGGCTCCAATCCAGTTATTCTACATTAAGAAGGTATTTTTCTGCACCCTTGTTGTAGAAGTGTGCTGATCTAACTTGTCTGAGTTGAGGATTGCTTGTGGAATGTGTATTGTGTGCTTTGTTGATTGGTAGTTAGCTTAAAACATGTTTCTCTTGCTTGTATCTAAGCCTTGCATTTGTGTGGTGCTACTTTTCACTCAGCAATGGTTAGCAGTGCCCTATATAAATGCAAAAGCCTTGAAGCTCATTTTTCCCCTAGACAGCTGTCAGTGAAGCCCTTTCAAGCTTTTCTGCTTCTATAGGAGCAACTCTATTGCACACTGAGCAGCGTTGCCTTATTGATAAACTTTTGTCTACACAAAGTGTAGGTCCCTCTTGTAGTCTCAGCACTACCAGCACAGTCCTAACCCATTCCCTTCTACAATAAAACATACAGTAAGAGCCTGATATCATGGATGGGCAGTTTCCCATCATCTGTCTGGCCAGCCTGATAGACATGGGCATCCTGAGGCAATGTAGCAATTGTCTCATGTATATTGCCAACCACTTACTGCTGAAACAAACAAATACTTTATATGACAGATCTAGTTACACTTTGAAATTGGAGGCAAGACTCTCACATAAGGACAAATCAAATGCCAAACAAATTGTCAGCACACACATTTCCCACATTAAATAAAGACTTGACATATAAACCCACATATGCTGAGGCACTCACTAGTAACTTACCAATAGATCAGAGGCCTCACAAAACCACTTACACACATAACAATGCAAAAAAACACATGTAAAAAAACACAAGTGTCTCAACAAATAAGCCCATAAGGCATAACACCACAAAACCTAATGTAGTGGTCATAGGTAACTCCATTTTGACACACACAGATGTTCCCCTCACCAGCTTGGCTAGGGAGTGGGTTACACTTTCTGTCAGGTGCCAGGATCCATCAAGTCACTCAACCACAAGTACGGATATGACGCCATCATAGTCCATGTGGGGGTGAATGACTTGAGATGTAACTCACTGGACTATATGAAGAGAAACATAACTGAGCTTTCAGATTTTGTGTCTCAGGGAGGTATAAGCCTAGCCTTAAGCAGTATTCTACTTTCTCCAAGGATGATGCCACAATACAAACAAAAAAATGATTGACTTTAACAATTTGGCTTCGCTTCTTGTGTCAGTCCAAGGGAATCCAATATCTGTCAGCCTGGGAAGACATGGCCAACAGGCCACGCTGCTTTGCCAGAGATGGTCTGCACCTGTCTCTTCTAGGCTTTTGGATAGTGGCAAAGGCATTAGCCACCCCTATTGTGTCTTTTTAGGCAGTGTTAAAATAACCAACCTGCCAACATAACAAAATCCTCTCTAGATAAACTCAAGGTACTGCTGCTTAATGCTAGGAGTCTAAACAAGAAACTGCACTCCCTGCAAGCTTTGGAAGAAGCTGATATTTGTGCAGTCACTGAGACATGGTTCAAAGGCACAGAAAGCACCACAGCCATTCAGGGCTACAATGCCTTCCATACCTTCAGAACAGAAACTGGGCATGAAAGAACCAAATGAGGAGGGGTATCCAACTTCATTAAGGATAAGTACACCTCTAGACTGGTCAAACAGTATGACACTCTTGAGGTACGCCATGTCCAATTAACTATAGGCAAAGCCCCTTACCACATCATACCTAGCTATAGGTCCCCACCATGAAACTGGAGAAGCATACCGCATACCTGGACTTACTTGAGTCACTTGCCATATACTCCAACACCTTACTCATGGGTGATTTTAATTTTCCTACCATTGAATAGGAAACATACATGACTACAAACATGCTGGTTCATAAGTTCTTGAACTTTGTCAATGCAAATGCTCTGGAACAGCTAGTCACCTCACCCACAAGAGGCTCAAATGTCCTGGACATAGAACTGACTAACATGGGAGAGCATTACACTTCCCCCCATGTTATGTCCTCCCTGGTACGATAGGACCATAAGTCAGTCATGTTTTATGTAATTATAAAACAAGATAACCCATCAAGCTCAAAAACACTTTATAATTTTTCAAAAACATACTACCTCCTACTAAGTGGTGGTACAAGAAATTTCAAAGCCCCCCTCAAATGCAGATAACACAGACTTCTATGCAGAGGTGTATACCAATGCCCTATATAACAACTTAAGCAGTCATATAGAATCGACTGTACTTGACCGGATTAAAACCAGGTCTTGCAGAAAAAACAAGCCAACCTGGTAGACCCTACTATAAACAGGCTATTCAACAAGATTAATAAACTATTGTCCAAGAACAAGAGGGAACTGGCTCAGCAGAGGAAGAAATCCCTTTCTAGCTTTAACAAGCAAATACAAATTAGAGAGCTTGTCAAGTCCTCCAAAACTAATTATATCGCAAAAATACCCTTAGTAGCTAAGAAAAATCACAAGGCATTCTTTAACTACATCCAAAATCTAAAAGGGAATACCCAGCTATGCGGTGAACTGCTTGTGGATGGCACCACCCATACTCAGCTAGCTAGCTAACAGATTTGGAGCAAACATCATAACCCTGCACCTCCAGTCATCCCCCAAAGTATATCTGCCACCATTCCTCAGCCTATTATCTCAAGAGAGAAGGTCTTCTTGGTGCTCTCCAAGGCCCAAACATGGCATTAATGGGACCAGAAAACATCCCAGGTCACCTTCTAAATGACTTAAAACATGACCTAGCAGACCCACTTGGATCTCTGTTTAACCACAGCCTGCAAACTGGCTATATTCCATTGGAATGGAGGACAGCAACAATAATGCTTTCACATAAAGAGGGACCATCAACTGACCCCAGGAGTTATAGGTCCATAAGCTTGACTAGCCTCATCTGGAAGGCCATGGAATGAATCAGTATGGACCTTATTAACAAGGACATAGGTAATCTCCAAATTCTGGATGCAACCCAGTTCAGATTTGATAAAGGATAAACATAGGTGACTTTTTTGAGAAAGTCACCAAGGCCCTGGATGAGGGAAAGACAGTGAATACCACCTATGTTGACCTAGCCAAGGCATTTGACACAATCCCCCACTCAGATATTATAGAGAAACTCTCCCAACCAAAAAATAACCCCTACATTACCAGATGGGTAGCCACCTGGCTCACCGAGAGGGCACATACTGTCAAAGTGGGTGACTTCATCTCTAGCAAAAGACCAGTCACCAATGGTGTACTACAGGATTCTGTGCTGAGCCTCTTGCTATTTGGAATTTATTTCTCAGAAGTCCAGGTAAACTTGGATGGCCTGTGGCCGACCAGTTTCACTGATTATTGCAAATTGGGAGTAATCATTGAGTCCCCAATGATGTTAATATACTGCAGACAGGGTTAACACAGACAAATGATTGGTGCCAAAACCAAGGATTAAAGCTAAATGCAAAAATAATGCATTATTATTCCCTTTGGGAAAGCTGACATCTCTGCTAATTACATTATAGACAGTATGCCCCCACCCATATGTAGACCCAGTGGTCCATGATCTGGGAACTCAAGTTAATAGCAACCTGAACTTTTGCCACTATGTATCCACAGTAGTAAGGAAATCCTTCTATGTGGCACATCGTACAAGTAAAGGGATCACACCTAGATCTAAGGATGTTATAAATCTATTATACTTGGCCCTCATCAGACCAATAATTGAGCACAATGCTCCCTTTTGCATGTACCTCACCAGACACTTGCAACAACTGGAGAGGCCACAGAGGTTTCTCACCAAGAAATTGCAGGGTACACAAAACAAGTATTATGCAGAAAGAATAAAAGCCCTGTCATTGTAGCCTGTCTCCTACATGTTACTAAGGGGCGACCTGTACCTGGCTTACAGGGCAGTCTCTGACCTGGTCCTGATGGAAATGCTACACGTTTGTAAATCAGACTACACAAGGGATCTCAGCTTAGCCTCTGACATGAACATGTCATGATGGAGAGATAGATACACCTCCTCCCAGAGACTACCACTTCTCTGGGAAACGTTTCCAATTCAAAGGAAACAGAGCCCTTTCCCGAACTTCTTCAAATGTAACCTATATCAATTTATGGGTGACCACAAGTTCACTCTTGGGGTGGCACCCATGCCCCTCCTGGATAGAGGAAGTCATTATTGTGTACCACAGACCCTTACCTCACCTAACCACCGACAATTGGAGTACCTCAGGATAAATATGGATAGGCATGTAAGGGCTCCATGGCCATTACCCTGGTAACCTTCTATGAACCTATGAAACATCCCCTTTACATATTCTGTAACCAGTTTCATTACATTTTCCTGTCTATTCTGCACTGTATCCAATTTATCTTTTAGTTCTCTCATTACTTTAACTTATTTTACTATGCATCTATCTCCTCCTTCTTTACTTGCAAAAATGCTGCTGCTTCTACAACAAATACTTGATTTTTACCTGACATACTTTATTCTTTTCCAAAGTAAAAAATAAATCTTCCCTTTTTTTCTTATCTTCTTGTTCTTCTTTTCCTGGTTAGGGGTCGCTACAGCAGATCACCTGTCTGCTCATGATTGGTAGTGGAGTTTTACAGTGTTGAGTTGCCAGCCCAATGCCCAACCTTCCACAGAAGGCACACACACACACACACACACACACACACACACACACACACACAAGCACTCACACCTAGGGCCAATTTAGAGTGTCCAATCCACCTACTGCATGTCTTTGGGATGTGGGAGAAAACCGGAGCGCCCGGAGGAAACCCACGCAGCCATAGGGAGGACATGCAGACTCCGCACAGAAGGCATCCCAGCCGAGGATCGAACTGGAGAACCTCTTGCTGTGAGGCAACAATGCTAACTACTGCACCACCGTGGCTGCCCCCCCTTTTTTTATACTTTTCCTTATTTTATTTTCTTACCTCTAACTCCCTTGTACATAAAATTTCCTATATTTTCTTTAAAGGCTATCCACCATTCTAACTAATCAAGATATATCCATATGATCTTTCCAAAATTCCTTCACTAATTAAGCTCCTTTCTCATCTTATTTTTGCCTCATTTATTCTTTGTATCCCTTTTCCTATCTTTATATATCATTCATATCTGTTTATTTCTATCCAGATAGCTAAATGATTTGAAAATCCCATTTCTAATACACCTTCCTGAGTTACTTCTATTCCTTGAGATTGCAAAAAGTAATCTACTTCTGTTTTGAACTCTCATGTTTTTATGTCCATCCATTAAATCTCCATAAATATAATGCAACCAACAAAATCCACCTACAAAACTTTGTAAAACTAAAACAAGTACATTTGTAGGTGCCAGGAACTAGTGACATTTTTAATAAAAAATAAGCACTTTTGTTCACTGCTGTAATGTGAACTTCATCAGGTTCAGAACTCCTGCTTCAAACACTTCCTTAAATAACAATAAAACATGTCATCTAGTCCCAGAAATTAAAAACATTCATTAAGCACTACTTAAACATTACCAGTTCAAGGTGAACAGAATAAACACTACAGTAAATAAAAACAGTCATTTATACTCACATGAAAAGTTACAGATAAAAAATTGTGATGCCCCCACATACTAACATACTGTAAATGTAACATAAGTACTCCACATTAAAAACACTACTGAATATGGATTCTTTTCAACAAGAGCAGAGTATTAATTGAAAGTCATTCATTAATACCAGGGGGATTTGTAGAATCCAGTAATACTCGCCAGTATAATTCCCTCTTTTCCACATATACTGACCAATTATCCCTTATCCCCCAGTTAAAGTGTGGAATCTTTTCTGACACACACAAAAAAATAAATTTTTAAACTCCTGACATTTCTCAGAGGGAGGACATGCAGACTCCGCACAGAAGGCATCCCAGCCGAGGATCGAACCGGAGAACCTCTTGCTGTGAGGCGACAATGCTAACTACTGCACCACCGTGGCTGCCCCCCCCCTTTTTTTTATACTTTTCCTTATTTTATTTTCTTACCTCTAACTCCCTTGTACATAACATTTCCTATATTTTCTTTAAAGGCTATCCACCATTCTAACTAATCAAGATAAAAGCTTCCTATATCCATATGATCTTTCCAAAATTCCTTCACTAATTAAGCTCCTTTCTCATCTTATTTTTGCCTCATTTATTCTTTGTATCCCTTTTCCTATCTTTATATATCATTCATATCTTTTTATTTCTATCCAGATAGCTAAATGATTTGAAAATCCCATTTCTAATACACCTTCCTGAGTTACTTCTATTCCTTGAGATTGCAAAAAGTAATCTATTTCTGTTTTGTACTCTCCTGTTTTTATGTCCATCCATTAAATCTCCATAAATATAATGCAACCAACAAAATCCACCTACAAAACTTTGTAAAACTAAAACAAGTACATTTGTAGGTGCCAGGAACTAGTGACATTTTTAATAAAAAATAAGCACTTTTGTTCACTGCTGTAATGTGAACTTCATCAGGTTCAGAACTCCTGCTTCAAACACTTCCTTAAATAACAATAAAACATGTCATCTAGTCCCAGAAATTAAAAACATTCATTAAGCACTACTTAAACATTACCAGTTCAAGGTGAACAGAATAAACACTACAGTAAATAAAACCAGTCATTTATACTCACATGAAAAGTTACAGATAAAAAATTGTGATGCCCCCACATACTAACATACTGTAAATGTAACATAAGTACTCCACATTAAAAACACTACTGAATATGGATTCTTTTCAACAAGAGCAGAGTATTAATTGAAAGTCATTCATTAATACCAGGGGGATTTGTAGAATCCAGTAATACTCGCCAGTATAATTCCCTCTTTTCCACATATACTGACCAATTATCCCTTATCCCCCAGTTAAAGTGTGGAATCTTTTCTGACACACACAAAAAAATAAATTTTTAAACTCCTGACATTTCTCAGAATGCTTAAATAAACCGTTATTGTGATCCTTCTTTCTTATAGTGCTGATATATCCACGTTTTTAAAGCTTTTTCAGTTTTTCCAACATAAACAGCCAAGCAAGAAATAGAGTGTGCAAAGTAAACCAACTCATTTGTGTTACAGCTATACTTCCCAGCAGGATAAATATGCTTAGGAAAATTTCCTATCATGAAATTCACACCTTTGCCTAAAAATCTACACTGGGTGTATGCCCCACATTTAGAGATACCTTTTGCAACTATATGGTCAATTTTTTTTACTGTGACCTACTTTTTCAAAAATCCTTTTCACATTGGTTCCTGATCCGTTATTTGGCCGTCCCCTAAAATGATGGACAAATCCTGTGTAGAAATGTAGTTATTCCAATTCCTGTCTAATATAGATTTAACTTCCTGGGAAGCGGTACTGAAATTGCATACCAATGTTGTAGGAAGGTTATTTAAATTCCCAGCACTGACCTGCTCATTCCCCTGGGAAGGTACTGCTTCACTACCCGTAATTCTTGTAATCCCAAGGCCATGTTTTGACACTGGCCTATAAAACTTGGACCTATCTGTAACCACCTCATCCTTTAAACTTTCAATCAACTCTGTAGGATATTGTCTATCAAAAAACATCTTGCTCAAAACCCTGGTTTCATCTTGAAACCTGCTGTCATCAGCAGTAAGGCTTGTTATCTTAATAAATTAGCTTTTAATCACATTTCTCTTCAGGCAGGGTGGGTGATGGCTTTTATAATGTAATAAATCTGCGAATAAATTTCTTTCCTGTAAATTGATGAGGAAAGCTCTGTTCAGTGACATCCTTACCACTGGTCATGTCCAAAATGTTTATCTCATTTTTGTTGTATTGACATTTAAATACCAAAAAAGAAGTTGTACTGTTAATATACTTCGAAAACTCAACTACCTGCTCACCATTACCTGAGCATAAAATAAAAATGTCATCCAAAAATCTGAAAAGCTTTATGTAAATTGCAAAAGAAGATGATAGAACAAATAGTTTCTCCCACCACCACAACACAATGTTTGCAAAAACTGGGGCTGCTGAGGTCCCCTTTGCTACTCTAGAAATTTGCTTAAAAATATCAAATTGTTTGACAGAATTAGTTTTATGGCTTCCACGACTAGTTTTTATTGTACTGTGGGTTAAATTAGACCAACCAATTAAAGCTTCATTGAACCATTGCAACCCCTGTTGGGGTGGAATAACTAAAAACAAGTCTAATGTCAATAACCAAGAAATGTAGATCTTTATCAAAAACAGTTTGGCACAACTCATCTAAAAATGCCAAGTATCTTTAAGGATATGGGGTTTATCAAAGAAGGACTTTAAAGTAATGTCCACAATTTAGATAAAGGTTCAGTCTTTGAATCAGCTGCAACCACAGTTGGTCAAAGTGGAGGATCAATCACCGACTTGTGTTCTTTAGGAATACCAAAGACGTTTAATGTAATTGGATTGTCAACCTTCAAAAAATCATAAACCAAAACATTCAAGCC
Organism: Protopterus annectens; assembly: GCF_019279795.1. Classification (NCBI taxonomy): domain Eukaryota; kingdom Metazoa; phylum Chordata; order Ceratodontiformes; family Protopteridae; genus Protopterus; species Protopterus annectens. The sequence goes on along the minus strand of NC_056747.1, from coordinate 72,490,005 downwards.
ATAGTTGTTAATCATATCCTTCAACCAAAACCCATACAGTGATAGGCTATATTAATTTTGTTCTTGTTCACACTAATAAAAAGTCATCATTGTTGAGATATTGTAACATTTTTTGCGATTACATAAAACTGTCCATCAACACCACCCCACCTCCTTTATCTAGTTTCATAATCCTTACAGACCAGTTATTGCTCAAGTTATTTAACAACGTCCTTTCATCTGTGGTTAAGTTATATCTAGTGTAACCAACTTTCAGAGCTCCTAACTCTCTCTGGCATGCCACCTCATATAGGTTCATAGGTTCATAGATTAGTACTAGGTTGACTGCTATTGCAAGCCATTTTAAGCCTATCCAATTATCCCTTGTGAGACTCAAACCCTGCACCTCGTGTTTGTAAGGCAAACATCTTAACCATTAGGCCACCCTTGTAGATCATATGCAGTCAGAAAAAAGGATAATAAAAAGTTGAATAAACTAACTCTTTGTAATGTACCAGTTCCAGAAACAAATGATGCTTGTCTTTAAAAATCAATGCCAAGTTTAGCTTATGTGTAAAATGTTTCAAGTCAATCATGTTTTCATCTAGTTTAAACTTATTTGCTGGCACAAAAGTAAAACACTTACTAGATAATTCACCATATACGAGTGTAATGTCCAGGTGACTGTAATTATAAATATTAAAGTCTTTAAACTCAAAAACAGTACCTTGACTGATGAATTGCAAGGTTAAACGTATCTCCTTTGCAGGCCCAAGCTGGTCGATTGTTTCCTGCCAGGTTGTTAGTTCTTGCTCCATTCGCCATTTCCATTGAACCTTGATTGAACATCCCACTGCTGTTGAATCCTGTTGAGTTCTTGCTCCAGTCGCCATTCCCATTGTACCTTGATTGAACATTCCACTGCTGTTGAATCCTGATGTTCTTATTACGTAGTCTGGAAGACCATTGTGGGATGCTGATTTCCTTATAAAAAAACTACCCCATTATTTTCCATGCTCACCATATTAGTTGTAATGAATGCAAAACAAACAATGCTAGAGATAAAACCACTGGTGTGTAAGGCACTATAGTAAAAAATAAAATTAAAAGCACAACCAGCAATCACGGCAGAAATAAGTAAAAATAACAAATTTAATAACTAGGACAAAGTAACAAAATGATGAGAGAAATATAAGGGAGATTGTATCCAAACATTGGTCTATTCTATGAACCAACAAGGAGATCTCATCTATTGTAGGTGAAAGACCTAGATTTGGATACAGAAATAAAAAATTTATATGTCAAAGGTTATGCTTCACACAACATGCCAGGGACAAGTATGTCACCAATGCAGAACGACACACTATCATGTGTAACAATTGTTCCCATTGGGACTATATAGAATGTCATACACGTTTAGACATCCAGCTAAAGCAGATTGTAATACTAGGGATCTGGTATACTTAGCACACTGTACATCTTGCCAAGGTTTTTTATGTTGGCAAGACTAATAGATGCTTGAAGGAGAGAATACATGACCATCTATATTGTGCACGTAGAGGTATGACATATAGTGCAATAGCCAAGCATATGCATACTTTTGGTGAGGGACATGAATTTAAGTTCGTAGTACTAGAAAACATAGTTAAAGACAATAGGATGGGTGACCTGATCAATAAAACATACCAAGCTGAGATGAGATGGATATTTAGACTAGGGGCACATTGCTTACCTGGTCTAAATGAATACGTCTCGCTAAAACCTGCACTGAGAGCTAGTCCTTTGACTAAGAAATAATAGCTCAGTGGGAGGTAAGGTCAATATAAATAAGTGTATTTGTATGTATTTATATATTATATAATAGACACATATGCTCCCGATGATAAATATTTTATCACTTGTATTTTTATTAATTGTATTTTTATTGTCCAATCACTTTTTTCATTAGTTTTTTATTAGTTTTTCATTAGTTATTGTTATTTTTAATTATATGTCACCATATGTTTGTGTAACTTCAGAGGAGTACTGGTGATTATATTTTTGTCATAACAACTAGCAACCTGATGATGTTTGATTGTGATTGGATACACCATTGAATGATTTGTTATAAGTACTATTTGTTTTAATTGTGCAGTTAGATCTGAATAAGCTATACGTGAAATGCTTATCTGTTTGTTACTGTGTTCTAATTATTAAATTTGCTATTTTTACTTATTTCTGCCATGACTACTGGTTGTGCTTTTAATTTTATTTTATATATATATATATATATATATATATATATATATATATATATATATATATATTATATTAGTTGTAATGTCCTCATCAAATGTTACAGCTACTGGGAAAACCTGCTTAGACCTCTTTCCTGGAGTGAGACATGAATATGCTCAATTAGTTTGATACTGTTCACAATCCTCAGTTAATTTTGTCTTTACTTACTTTATAATAATTCCACATTCCCTGTTTGGCTGAATTTGTCTTCCATATAAGGAACCAACAAATCCCCAATGATTTCATCCTGTAATCTTTTGATGTCCTTTTCTATTTCTAGTGCGCTTGTTATGATTGTACAAAATATCCATAAATTCAAACCCAATGTAGTCGGAAAAGTTTAACAGTTCTTTATGAAATACTGTCCCTTCCCGTAAACTATTGGGATATTTAACAAATTGCAAGCCTTTTGGCACTTGCTTAGCCACAACACAATCCTTAATATAAGTTGTCCAGTTGCAATTTTCTAAATTTTAAAAGAAGTTTCTCAGATCTGGTAATCGTTTGCATTAAAGTATCATTATTATCCAGATCTCTAAAGGGGGCGCTACTAGTTAACTGAACAGTTGTTTGAATGAATTATTCAATGTGGCAGAATGTACTGATCCACCTGCAACAATCATCTTCATTGTACCATTTGTTTTAGGCTTTGCTCCTTGGGTAACAAAATGTCTCTAGTAGTAAATCTCTTTTTGGTAGTACAATTAGACAACCTGCTGTTATCGCTGCAATTACTCTTAAGGATGTTGGAAAATTGCACTGCTCATTTAAAAAACAGGCCATTCCACCACAAGCCATTTGTTGTTGCACTGGGTGTACCATTCTTGTTACAAACACCCACACTATAGTGAAGAAAACTATCTAATTTCCCCTGAAAGCTGAGAGATCAAACCAATCGATACAGAAAGATCCAAGGGAGAACCTCAAACCACAGGAGGAGGAGGAATCCCAGCTACTGGTGCAGATGATAACTCCTCATGTTCAAACATCTGTTGTGACATAATAGTAACCAGTTCCAAGCAATAGAAAAAAGTAAACCAACCAACCTACAAAATCCACCTACAAAGCTTGTGAAATAAAAACAAACACACTTGTATGTGATAGAAACTAATGAAATTTTTAATAAAGAATATATGCTTTCATTCCCTGCTGTAATGTAATCAGATTCAAAACAATTTTACATTTTATTAAACTGAAATGAACTGGCAGTGCTAACAGAACAACACCAAAGGTTCCAACGATTTATTGTCAAGCGCTTTTCGTTTGCTTTGTAAGCAAACTTCCTCAGACAAACACAGATCAATGAAAAAACACAGCTTTTTATAATAACACAATCAGACAATTTAAACTAATTAGTCAGGCAATCAATCTATCAAATTCCGCTTTCCTAAGAAGCTTAATACCTAAAATCTAAAACCACTGCACATTCAATACCTACTTACACAGTAAATAGTCAATTTGTATAAATACATGTTAAATAAGTTTTAAAATATTTAAATAATCAAGAATTCAAAATATTCCATTCTTAGAAAGTTTTGAAGAAATAAAAGGCAACAACAGCATTACATACACGTCGTAACATCATAATAATGGTCCCGTGTGTGCACAACTCATATGCAAAGCAAGCTCACCGAAAATAATGCTGGTTGGCTACTATAACAGTAGAATTAGTATACATTTTTTTCAATTTTATATTTTGTTAATATGTAGGGCCAATATAATTTTTTTATGTGTAACTTTTCATGTGAGTTTAAATTATTGGTTTTATTTACTGTAGTGTTTATTCTGTTTATTTAGAACTGGTAATGTTTAAGTAGTGCATAATGAAGGTTTTTAATGTTTGTCACCAGATAGCATGTTTTATTGTTATTTAAGGATGTGTTTGGAGAGGGAGTTCTGAACCTGATGAAGTTCACATTACAGCAGTGAGCAAATGTACTTCTTCTTTGTTAAAATTTTCACTAGTTACTGGTGTCTACAAATTTGATTATTTCTAATGCTTTATTTACATTACTTCCCTTTATCTTTCTATTTCTCAAGTCACAGTTAAAATCACCTATGACTATAATGTCTATATTTATAGCTCCATAATCTAAAATATTCTGGAAGATATTTTCTCTATCCTTTTTATTAATATAAGTGTAAATTGCTATTATCCTATATACTTGCTCTTTCCACCTTTAATCCAAAAGTTTTGCTCTTCCCACCTCTGCCAACATCACATCTGATAGTTTTACTGAGTTCTTCAGTAATATTCCTGTTCCTGAACATATATCTTTACCAAGATTCCAGAGAACGTTACCTCCCCATAATTTTCAGTTTGTAATTTTTCCATTATAGTTGAGCCTCTTATGTCTTCTAAAAGTATTATATCTGTATCAAACTTTTTACACCATTCTAAAATTCTTATCCTTCTTGTTAAACTTTTTAAACGATTTATATTTACTGCTACTACATTGTACATATCTCTTTGAAAATCACTTATAATATGTTTAGTATAATTTTATTAAATTCTCCTATCTTATTATCTCTTCCCCTTTTTATTTTATATTATTTCCTATAAATTTTCCTTTCCTTTCTCTCACTCTTTTGCATACTGATTTTTTACCTTTCACTGTAATTTAATTAATATCGTCTTCCTCATTTATTTCTGAACCTTCTTCTCTTTCTATGTTATTCTTTTACCTCAATATTGTCTTGTCTTTGTTCTCTATTTTTTCTTTTATAACATTTTCCAAAATGTTACCCTCTTGTGCCATTTCTTGTCATGCATTACACACTTCATGCCCCCCTTTTTTCTCCCTTCTTTATAATCCATCCACAAGTTAACAAACATTATACTTTACATATATTGCTATATAACCTAAGCAATATTACATAAATTATTCAATTCCTGCCTCTTTTTTAAAACAAGAAACATCTTTATTAAACTATCACTTACTACATAGGCATTCATATATTTATATAAATGAAAACAAACCACACAGACACAATCCTAGTTGCAAGCATTTTACATCACAAACCATACTGACACACTCCCAGTTGCAAAAATTATACATCACTTATAATTTGCCCAATCATTTTCAGTCAAATATTACATAGCTCATTTAAGTCCTGCCTTCTGTTAAACCTCATTCCTCCCCAGTATGTATTGTTCCCACAATTCCCATTTTTTTCATATATAGTTTGCTCCTATATTTTTCTAAAGATCTCAATTCTAGTTTTTTCTCTGTTACTATAATCACTACTTTTAGTATAGTCAGTTAAGATTTTGTAAATGTGCCTATGTCACAATTGATAATTCAATAAAGGTATTTAAAAAAATCCATCTACAAATTACCTGTTTTATGACATCGATAACATTTTAATTCACATTTTATTGCATCATGTCCACTTTTACCACATATATAACATTTTCGTTTATCACAGTCATTAACTAAATGCTCTGACTTTCCACAATAAAAACCATGTCTTAGGTTGATCCTAATACCTTATTACACTTGGAATATGCAAAATAGCATCATTTTTTTTATTTTCAACACAACATTACACTCTCAAGCCCCAGGCCATAAACCTCTGTTGTCATGAACTATCGTTACATCCATAGCATCTTGACATGGTTTAGTCAAATGCCTCTTTAAAAGCTCTCTTTCAACATTAGTTCTGAAATGAATATGAACTTTCTTCTTAGTCTCTCTATTAAATGCTTTCAAAACATAAGAATTCCAAAGTTGACAGTCTTTTTTCTTTTCATATCCCCCTAAAACTTTCTCATTTCCTAAAATAATGACACAAAATGTTTCTTTATTTATATGAATAAATACCCTTGTCTCTTCTAGTTTTATACCTAGAGAAGATATAACATTGTCCCATATCTCATATCTGTCTATCTCATCCTCTGCTTTGCTAAAAGTTCTTACCATAAAGGGTTTCTTTTTCTTACATCTGGTTGTCTTCTTTCATTGCCAGATTTCCGTTTCTTATTTATTGACATGTCCACATAAGTTGTACTCATATTAGTAGTCTCTCCTTCCTTTCTTGTACTGGCTACTGGATCTTCAAGTATGTCCATTACTTCTCCCCAAGCTAGGTCTCTTCCACTCTCTGGTTCACTTTCTGAAAGTAAATCCTCCAATACATCATCCTGCAACCATCCCAGATGGAGAGTTGTAACAATACACTCTTTTCTCGTTTTGATGCTCTCGCTAAACAAATGCTATTGAATCAACATTTCCAAATCTGTGGAAGGCTTGGCTGCCTTCCTCACATTACCTAATAAATCCTCCAACATCACATCTTTTGTAAAAGCAGCATCTCGTCTGTTGATGGACACTCCAGCGTTCGCTATTAAGTCAAGTTGCTCCCTGGACATCTCAGGCTGCACATTCATGGTATAAACACATTTTTCTCTGCTGTTCTGGGTCTTGAATTCTGGCATAGTGTCTTGCTGCTTCTCCAGGCCATCACTGCACCTGGAATGAAAGAAGGAAGTGAACGGACCAAATGTGTCCTCCCAGCAACTCCAAAAAGAGTGGCCAAATATCCCCTAGTAGTATAAATGCTACCTCTGGTAACCCCTGAAAAAAGGCTACTAGCCTAGTGAGACTAAGCCATAGTAAAAATACCACCTCTAGTCTCCCCTGAAGAGAAGCTACTAGCCTAGTGTGACTAACCCAATCAACAAAATATAAATTCATAAATAAACAAACACAGATAAATAAATGTTATTTTAAGGTATGATATGGTGTGTATCAAATTTATCCAAATGATTTTGCTATTACAGTCATATAAAGGGAAGGAAAGCTTTTTTCTTTGTTATTAAAAAGAGAAAGTACATCAAATTTGATGAATGAAATGAAGAAAGAAAGAAAGAGTAAAGCACACAACCAACTGGTTAAGCCATAGATTGTATACAAATATTTATAAAGTCGAGGAAATCAGAACTGCTGAAGTCATTATTTGTTAGATACATTAGACACAGACTTGAGTATGGAATAACAATATGGAAACCTTATTAGAAAATAACTATGAGAAAATTGGAAAGAGTACAACAGAAATATACCAAGGGCATCCATGGAAGTGAAACTTTAAGTTATTACGAAAGACTAAAATATCTAAACTTTTACAGTGACTCATGGAGATACTTAAGAGGAGACCTTATTCAGGTATATAGGGCATTTAGAGACAACTTCCTCTGGAAATGTTTGGGGTTAGAATCATCACACAACCTGTGTAGAAGATTCTATATGAATGAGAATTGTACTGATTGGTTCTCTGCATGGAACAGACTACTGAATTCCTTTAAAGCAAGCATTAGTTTAGATATTTCTAAGAACTGTCTGCGCTCTTATTATGGGAACAACTGCAGGCTAGAAGGGCATTAGCCCATATCTGAAATATGTGTATGTAGGTAGGTAAGCTGCTGTAGAACCTATCATGAGATACAAGAGACTGATAATGTATGATTTTGGTATTCAATTTCAAATAAAATTTGCACTTAAAATGGGTTAATGCTGTACAGGAAGTTCTTGGACAGCTCTGTGTCTTCAGATATTATAGACTCATACATAAGAACTGATATTTCAAACGATGAATGTTTCCTATAAGCAGAGTTAATTTTCAAACTTAGATAAAATAAATATATTGCAACATCAGTAGCAATATTGAAAATACAAATAAGATCAAGAGCATCATTTCATGTTGACCTCTCATGCAGGTTTGCTATTTATATAATCCCCTGCCAATGTTCTTGCAATTCATAGTAAAAAGAACATGCTTTAGCAATTGCACAGTTTTGTTTACGTACAAAAAATAAAACCAGCAAGACAGCCTAATGGACCCCAATGGTAAAAAGTAGAAATAAAAATGAAATAAACCAAAGGTCCAACTGTCTCTAATATACTCACTTTAATATGAAAAAGTACAAAGCTTGTATGTCTCTAGCACTTTCTGATACACTGAGGAAGAGTCCTAGAGACCTGAAAGCTTTGCACTTTATCATTATTAAAGTGTGTGTTCTATATTAGAGATGGTTGGACCTTTGGTGTATTTTGGCTTTGTTTAGATGACCATGGCATTTGTAATTCATATCTGTCTGGTAATTGCCATATTAAAATGCACTAATTACTCTCTCTCTCCTTTCAGTATCTAAAAAGGTAGATTTGAGTGTTCAGTAGCAGGTGGATTTGCAGTTAGAACTGTTTTTCTCTTGAGCTGAATAGGAAAAGTAATAAATAAATAGTTATACTGTTTATCTTTTTCACTCAGGTTTAATGATACCATATATTTAGAAAGGCAAAGTAAGTTATCTACATTCCCTCATGAAATAAATATGTACGTGCTTTTCTAAGTACTTTTAAACCTTTTACAAAACATGTATAATAGGTTACATTTGATTTGTAAGTAATAAATCAGTTTTATGTTACATGTAATAAAATCTAGGCTGGCAGTTGGCATTAAACTTTCAGTGCAAACAGTATTCCTCCATTTTTTTTTTAATTTCTGCACCTGTAAGAGGATTGGAGTATTGCAGAAACCTGGAGCTGGACACAGGTGGGTAGAACAATTCCTAGTGAAATGAGTCTGGTAAAGATGACATGAACTGGGAAAATAAGTAGTCAGGAGGAAAAGTGTAACAGGCCTCAGTTAGTTTGGTACAGCATATGGGGCAGGTAGGTACAGCCTTAGAGAGAATTCCAGTCAGAAGGTAGTGTAACAGGCCTCAGTTAGTTCGGTACAGCATATGGGGTAGGTAGGCACAGCCTTAGAGAGAATTCCAGTCAGAAGGTAGTGTAACAGGCCTCAGTTAGTTCGGTACAGCATATGGGGTAGGTAGGCACAGCCTTAGAGAGAATTCCAGTCAGAAGGTAGTATAACAGGCCTCAGTTAGATTGGTACAGCATATGGGGCAGGTAGGTACAGACTAAGAGAGAATTCCAGTCAGAAGGTAGTGTAACAGGCCTCAGTTAGTTCGGTACACCATATAGGGCAGGTAGGTACAGCCTTAGAGAGAATTCCAATCAGAAGGTAGTTTAACAGGCCTCAGTTAGTTAGGTACACCATATGGGGCAGGTAGGTACAGCCTCAGAGAGAATTCCAATCAGAAGGTCGAGACCTAATTATGCAAAAGATGAGACTTACAAAAATAAATCTATAAACTGTAGTTCAGAAAAAACCCAGCAAACAGTTAAACTAAACAGCTAGAAGGGATGTAGACAAGGAAAAGGGCAACAAAGGTGGGAATAAAATTCAGAAGAGGATGAAGAAAGGGTAACAATGATAAGGGAAGAAAATAGCAATGCTAAAGGAGGGAGATAAAGTAGGAAAAAGAAAATAAAGAGCAGAAAGTTATGAAAAAAATCAGAAATGGGATGCATGAAGACAGATGGAGAGAAAAATGCAAAAATACTTTGTTTACAGAAGGAAAAAAAAGCAATGAGAGGAGTGTCACACAAAAAAAAGTGTCAGACCAGCAGTGTAACTAGAGTGGGGCAAAAGGTGTGGCTGCCCTGGGTTCAAGGTGTTGGGGGATGTGATGAGCAGGTGTCAATGTTGCTGAAATTCAGCAATGCCATTGAGAAATTAATGCTAATACTGAATTTATGGTCATGACTGAAATATATAATAATGTAGTATTACTAAGCTGTAGTTATATGTGTGACAAGTGACTTGCTTCAGCTATAGAGCAGATATTTTTTTGTTGCTGCTCCTAGACACTGAACTGGAGAGGACACCGGTTAAGTGAACTGCACAGGGTGCTGGATAACTTATCTATGGTTCTGGGTTAGAAGATGGTAGTAGAACAGGATTACCTGTGATAACAAGAAACTAGGGAGAAGGAGCATATATTGTTGCCATGCCAGTGACCTAGGAAAGAAATAGGCTGAATACTAACAGCGGACAGCAGCAGCCATTCTGACATGTTTTACTCATTTTTTCATTTTAGTATTCATTATCCAGTAGTCAGAGGACCCCCTCTGCTAGACTCAGCTCACAGCATTTACAAAACACCCCCACTAGAGTGTTCTGACGCACAGTGAAGCAGCATGCTCTTGGAAGTTCTCCTGTAAGAGCCGCTATGGCAAAGGTTTTCCATTTTACAGTATACAGGCTCACTGCACTTCCATCTTAGAGCCCTTATATCGATACCAGGCCATGCAGTGACCAACAGGGATCGGTTGGGAGTTGGAAGGCTCACACCTCATGTGTGGTAAAGCAGTCATGTTTCTTTCCGCCATATTTGTGCCTGTCTTATTTGTCCTTCCATTTGTACAGAATGGCTAACCTGCAGTGCTTCCAGCCTTCAGTGGAAGGCACTAACAGTCAGGCAGCTGCTGAGACACACCACTCCTCAGAAAGATTACAGCTGGCAGTACTCAGTGCTTCTAACCCAGCAGGCCTTTTGACAGCCTCAGTCTGTTTTTGAGCTCAGGTTGCTGGTGACAGTTGATACTCCAGCCTCTGCATTTGTGGACCAACTGTTTCATTATTTACTGTAACAATAGAGCTTCTTGAGACCCCAATACCAGTCAATTACACCCTTGCAGAACAACTATTCCTAAGTAGTACAACTGCTCTATTACTAACAAGAAAAGCTGGTAACTAGATCTGCTTACAGGTTCAGATTTCCCTCCGTTACTTCAGTAACTAAAAGTTCCATTCAAATCAACCCCTCCCTATACTCAAGCAAAACAGTCAGATCCTAGTCACCTGAATTCTGTTTCCCCTCCATTATTTTAATGTGTTTTAGGTATTATTATTAGTTCTTTATTATCATGTGATATATTTAGAATGCTATTTACATACTTGAATTGGTGTTATGTGTTTGTTTCAATAAAGTGTGTGTGGATGCAAGTGAGACAATTGTGCTTATGGTTTCTTGTAATAAAATGTTTGGAAATTCACCAGGAGGTTTTTCATTTAATTTATCATGATTCTGTCTCTCTGCATGTACAGTATAGTGTACACTGCTTTTATTGATCCCGTGCACTAAAGTGGTTTATACTACTCTCTACGTGAAAAATAAACTGCCCCTTCAACTAGCTCCATTTATACAGTGGGAAGAGGTTAAAATAAGCAGCGTGTTTTAGGCATCCCACTGTATAACAGCAACAGTTATTAGACTGGTATAGGTATCGCTGGGTATACCAGTACAGGTAACAGAGTTTAAATCACACAGACTGGGCTTGTGCCAACACCGGGTAATGCCTGTAACAGCAGCAGCATATTAATAACCAGGGTTCTTCAGAGTTTCCTATACAGTACTAAGCATTCTTTCATTGCCATTTTTTATTTCCCCAATTTGCATACCCCCCCAGCTGGTCATCAGCTGCCTGGCTGCATCAATTTTACTTTAATTGCCCTGGTACAATCCCCTGGCACTATGGCCCCACCAATGGTTGGTTGGGCAGTTTTAAATACACTAGTCCTGCATGCTAGGGGAACGTTTTGGTATGCCCTTTCTAATCGGAGCTAATGACATTACACACATCAATGCATGTAACATCAGTTGGCGCTGTCCCCCATTCAGATGCCATAGTTTTACTTGCAGTCTGACTCATGATTATGGCACATCCCCATCATAAGCAGAAAACCTTCCCTACCACTCTGAGTGGGCAAGCTGGCAACACCGCTCTCTCTGACCTGTCCCTTCCTCCCTGGTTCCTCTAGTATTTGAGCTTCTAGTTGATTTAGGATCATCTGGGTAATAAAAATGATTCCATCTGTCTATGCCATGGAGCCAGGGGCCTTTCTTTATCATTCTTTGAGAGGACTGCTGTATAAACTTGCCAGAAATACACAGTTATATATTATACATATCATTTATTTTAGTAAACATGACTGATGATTGTTCTACCAGTGTTTACACTCCTATTTCAGTACCGCTTCATTTTAATAATGACGAATTTCATCTTTATTTCATATAAAATGTATATTATACTATATTGATATGGAGTAAATACTTTATTTTGTATTATTTTTAATGTCATATCTGCTGAACTCTAACTTTGTGAGACTTGGAAGTCTTGCATATAAATAGTACCAATAAAAAATATGAAAGCAAAAACTCCACAGTATTTTGTGGCCATCTTCCTTACATATTAAAATGACAATAATGTATTTTTTTTTTTGTTGTTGCTGTTTAGATGTTATGGTGCAAGAATACGTGAAGTATGGAGCCTTGGACATTTATCTGAAGAAAAATAAAAACACAGCCTCTGTGACAACTAGTTGGAAACTAGAAGTCACCAAGCAAGCTGCCTATGCTCTTAGTTTTCTAGTGAGTAAGAAAAACAATTAAGAAACAGCTTAACTTATTCCCTCGTTCTCAAATATTTGTTTAATGTTTTTTAAGAACACTGGGAGGTGATTGTAACCTACTCCACTAAGAAATGGAGGCAAAAACTTGGGTACCAAAATTTCCTTCTTGCAGTACAGTCAGCCAATTGCAGTACTGGTAATGATATTGTAGTGCATGAAGCTCCACAATTATGCTCAGAAATCAGTGAAAAGACAGGCTTCTGACATCAGAAACATGCTTAATGATTGTTAAGCACCCCCTCAGTGATGTTAAGCACTGATCGTATGTGAAGGATTGCTCAGCAGCAGGATAATAGTGGTGGGAAGCCATTCAATCAACTTAAGCACTTAAAGTCCATATATGTGTTTACCAGCTTCTCAATACTTTTCTTGGTGACCATGTTGTGTGTGGCAGTAGTTAATGAGTTATATTTTTCAAAGCAGAAGAACACTTATTGCTACTACCCCTTTTTGCTTCTTAACTTTTGTAGTATGTGTGAGCAGTTAAAGCCGCATGAACTACAAAGAATTATAATCAGTCTTTCTGATCATAATTGTGTATTCTGTATATGGATGTGAAGGTTTACCTCATGAGTTTTGCTCACAGGAGGAATTTCTGATAGCTGTTCTTGAACGCATAACATCTTGTTTACAATCAGAGACCTGATCATAATCATATATATTTTCCATAGCAGCAAAGTTTGCTATGGTTTTAAATCTGGTGATGATAGAGTAAGAAACATTTTGAAAAAAAAAAAATACAGACCATTTTAGAAAAAGAAATATTATCTTCCATTGTTTGAATGTCATTCAGTGGAAGTGGACTTGGCATTTCTTTATACATCATACTTCCAGTATTATGTTTAAATTAGTATCAGTTCCTGGTAAAAAAATGCTAGCAACATAAACCTTACTTTCCTAGGCTGAGGCCCAGCTGTTTGGATTCATGTTCTTGCTAAGGTAGCCTGCTCTTAAATTGATCAAGCAGTTAAGTGATTCCAAAATAGGGAAAGCAAAATTATAACTAATTTAAAATTTAAAGTTATAATGCTGTAAAATATAAATAGCTGAGCAATAAACATTTCTGCAAGATAATAAGCCAGTGAAAGCTTTGTCATTTATTTACTGAAATACTCCCCCTTCTGGCACATGATTATAAATAAATACAGTGACAGAACAACATTTTAAGGCAGAACCAGAGGTATCCTTAGGAATGAGGAACAGCTAAGAGCACTGCTTTTAAGGGGAGTCAGTTGATAGAAAATGGTGTTGAGAAGAGAGCTAGAATATGTAAAAAAATCTGCACTGTTCTGTCCTACAATAGCAGAATACAGACTTCCTGTATCACCATCTAGCAGATAGCTATACGTCCTGAAATACAAGGTCTATATTATATCATCAAATTAAAAAAGCGAACTATAAATAATCGAACCCATGTAAACAAAAGCTTAGGGCGGCCACGGTGGTGCAGCAGTTAGCATTGTCACCTCCCAGCAAGAGGTTCTCTGGTTCGATCCTCAGCTGGGGTGCCTTCTGTGCAGAGTCTGCATGTCTTCCGTGTGGTCACGTGGGTTTCCTCCGGGTGCTCCAGTTTCCTCCCACATCCCAAAGACTTGCTGTAGGTGGATTGGACACTCTAAATCGGCCTTAGGTGTGAGTGTTTGCATGTGTGTGCCTTCTGTGGAAGGTTGGGTGCTGGGCTGGCAACAAGACAATGTAAAACTCCACTGCCAATCATGAGCAGACAGGTGATCTGCTGTGGTGACTCCTAACCGGGAAAAGTAAGAAGAAGTAGATGTAAGTGAAAGCTTACAATCCTGAAAGGTCAGAACAGTGATTTTTTTTTCCAAGGGAAAAAAAAAAATCTCTGTTTCAAAAGAAAAAAAAAATTAAAAGAATACATAAAGTGGGGGGCTTTGTCCCCCACCCCCCCTACTTAAATATACCAACTCCGAGATTGCACTACAGTGCCGAAAATGGCAATGTAATGGAAGTGGCCAAGTGAATTTTTTCCCTGGGAAAGAATTTGCTTAAAAGCTGCTTTGCTATTTTGCCTTTTTGTTGTTTTATGTTCGACCAAGATGCATTTGATAGAATGCTTCTTCAGTCATCTAATAGGAACCCGAAATACATATGGGTCTGTTTGTAACTGCATTCCCACTAGAACTAATTGACTCCATTATATCATCACCATCAGGCTATTAATAAATATAGTACATCACCTATGGGTTCCATTTTGTATTTAAAGACTGCCTTCTTCAGAGTGTGTCTAGATAAAGTTAACTGAGAGTTAGATTTTATTTTTATTTTTCCTTTTGTGGATACACTTAATTAAATATGCCTCATACTTCCCTTCTTATATATAACCTGTTCTGAAGTTGCAGTGGTTTATATACCAGAGAGGTATAGGAAGCTGCAAGGATATTTTTCATGTAATTACATTTGTCCCAGTCCCCTTCAATAAACACATCACACCGAATGACATTTGACGACCTTTATTAAACTTCCATAACATAGCTTTGATAACCAACATTTTATGAAATACAACTGAACATATTATATTTGATTTAATTATACGATAAACATCCATGTAATGTTAATCAGGACAGCGTACCTACTCATCCTGCCCCAGTAAGCAGCTTCCATACCTCTGCTTGCTTACTTTACTTATGAAGCAGCATCCAACAACTCACTTCATATCCCATTTATTGAATTACCCATCTAACCCAGTAATTCAGGAAGATGTGACCTTATGCATCCTGACCCTGTAAGCAGTGTCCATACCTCTACTCGCTTACTTTACTTGTGAAGCAGTGTCCCCAACTCACTTCATACACCATTTATTGAATTACACTTCCAACCAAATAAGCAGCATCCTTGCTTATTTATTTAACAAGCAGCCCCCAGCTGCTCACTTTCATTTCCCAACTCCTTGAAATGAACATCCAAACACCAGAGGAGGAAAAGAAGAGGGCAAGCCTGTCCCTCTTCTCCACCTACCCTGAATGATAACAATCCCCACAAATCCACCAAAAGAAAAATGGCGGGAGGGTGGGCAGCAAGTCCATGCCAAAATGAGATTATTTACCCAGCTACACATGTCTAAACCCCTTAAGCCCCTCCCCACCCTATGTAAGTGAAAGCTTACAATTTCAAACTGTCAGAACAGCATTTTTTTTTTTCCTAGGGAAAAACAATCGCTGTTCCAAAAAAAAAAAAAATAAAAAATAATAAAACACTTTAAACATTACATTAAGTGGGGGGATTCACCCCCACACCGCCCTACTTAAATATACCAACTCTGAGACTGCACTACAGTGCCGAAAATGGCAAAGTAATGAAGCGGCCAAGCGAATTCTTTCCCAGGGAAAGAATTCACTTAAAAGTCACTTCGATATTTTGTCATTTCAGGCTTTTGAGTTTGACCAAGATGCATTCCAAAGAATGCATCTTCAGTCTTCTAA